>NC_091336.1:8990407-9032907 GCF_038502225.1 Cherax quadricarinatus
CGTTTCGGCAATAAACATACCCTAGTGTTGTACGTATCTTACTGATTTCCTTGTCGGCATTGTATACCATTAATATAATATCAACAGATTAAATAACAAAAAATCTGTTTCCAATCTCTTTTGACATCGTAGCCTAGTGGTCAAGCGTGACTGTCGACTGTCTAACCCATCTTCCATGTGTGAGCACCACTCCATGTGAAGAGCAACGGGGTCTTGAAGACTACGGTGCTCCTCACCAACTCCAAGATTGAGGGACTGATTACCTCGTCTTTTTGTATTTAGGTCTACAGTCTTCCCATTATGTCCTTGAATTTGTATTGATAAAGCCTCTGAATGGCGAAATGTCTACAAATAAAAATGCCCAGATGACCCGTCTCTGGTTCTCTAAGGAGCCAGAGACGGGTCATCGCAAGATTAAAACCCGTGCCAGGACTCCGGTCTTGGCCAACATTATACATACATACATACACACATGTCTAATTCTTCACATGATTTGTTAAGTTTACTACACGTGTTGCTATACTGAAGTACACACCCACCCTCTATTTTTCCACTCCTCTTTCCATCAGAAAAAGCACCCTCATCTGCAACTGTAAACTATATGTCCTACACGGAGCTTTATTTTTTCTCTTTAACCCCATTCTCGTCTAACATTGCCACCAGTAGAGCTAACAGTATCAACATTTTTCGGACCATTAAGACATGTGCAATAATCCGCACATAGAGAGAAGCTTATGACGACGTTTCGGTCCGACTTGGACGAAGTCGGACCTATGTTCGAGTTATTTGTGCATTGTTCCAGTCACGGTGTTGTGCCGTTTGCATTGTTCCAGTCACGGTATTGCGCCGTTTGTATTGCTCCAGTCACGGTATTGTGCCGTTTGTATTGTTCCAGTCATAGTATTGCGCCGTTTGTATTGTTCCAGTCACGGTATTGTGCCGTTTGTATTGTTCCAGTCACGGTATTGTGCCGTTTGTATTGTTCCAGTCACGGTATTGTGCCCTTTGTATTGTTCCAGTCACGGTATTACGCCGTTTGTATTCTTCCAGTCACGGTATTGTGCCGTTTGTATTGTTCCAGTCACGGTATTGCGCCCTTTGTATTGTTCCAGTCACGGTATTACGCCGTTTGTATTGTTCCAGTCACGGTATTGTGCCGTTTGTATTGTTCCAGTCACGGTGTTGTGCCGTTTGTATTGTTCCAGTCACGGTGTTGTGCCGTTTTGTTCCTTATGTGCAATACTAGGAATCTTCAACGAGGAAATACACGTGTTGCACACGTCTTAATCATGAACTGTTGAGTATTATAAACCATTTTAAAATGATATTTATCATATCACTGGAAGACCCAGACTTCCCCGTCGTTCCTTCCTCAAGGAAAACACGAAAATGTTGTTATGCAAAGTCTTAGGTTAGGCAAATAAGTTATTTTATAATACGTATATTTTAGCGAGGTTAAGCTAGTGTGGTGCTAAATTTTGCATGACTATAATTTTTTATCCATGGAGGATGGGGGGCGAATTATATTCATGGGAGGCGCTAAACCCGTAGAGGTCATTCAACCTCCGAAGAATGCGAGGTAATCAGGTTTAATCCAAGAAAGCAACTTCAATTTCCCGCGTCAGTCCTTCCCCGGCATCAAATCCCCCCCCCCTCCCCGTCTTTGCAAGTACACGAAGCGTCTGGTGATTATCCATCTAAAAAAAAACAATGGTTATAAATGACCATAATTTTTAAAGGGGTGGACCGGTAAGCCAGCGGAAGGCCTCGGTCAGATGACCAAAAGCTCCAAAGGTGGGTCATCATCTGACTAAGACCCGCGTCAGGAAACATTTGTCCTGTTTCCTGACGAACCTTAACCTAACCTAACCTATCCATCTAAGATGGTTGTCTTTCCTTCCCGCTTATCACCGTTATTGTCCTCCTCTCGTATCTTCCAGAAACTGTTGCTCTTAAATGTTTTCCTCTTGTTTATTTTGTTTAATTAATTTATTCACTGTTGTATTCGGTTCGGTGTTGCTCCATGAGATATTGACTGACATCTTCATGGTAAAGTATGCAATACTGAGATGATGATGAATAAGACATGTATAACGCTTGGGTATCTTTTTTCTTCTTCGATTAAAGAAGTCTGTTTCGCTTGTTCAGCAGGCTTCTTCAGTCGAATACAGAGACAACTAAAATATTGCAGATAAAAGAAGCAGTGAGGAGTTAATTATGAGTTAATCAGTCTCTCAGCCTTTAAGTAGTAAATCCGAAGTGGACTGACAACCTCGAAATAACTACTACTTCAAGGCTGAGGGATTGATCACCTCATGACTCTCCACAGCTTCTATCTCCAGTACTTTAGTTGCCTCTGTATTCGTCTGTAGAAGCCTGCTGAGCAGGAGAAACATTTCAAGAATAGAGATACTCAACTGTTGCACATGTGTCTTATTCATCTGCTCATCTCTGTCTTAAAACACGAATGCTCTCTAGTCATCCAGTCAAACTATGCTACATAACACCAGCAAAGCAAGAAACGGATGAGGCTTCAACTCATGGCGAGTGAGTTGTAAAACTCCAAACCAATGCGAAAACCACTGGGCCAGCTGGCTACAATAACATTCGTCCAACTAGGTATATTTATACACCTTAGTGAGGTTTTCATGAGCCTGGGGCCCATGCTAACCTTCCTATGGTATATAAATATACCTAGTTGGATGAATCTTATTGTAGTCAGCTGGTCCAGTGGTTAACGCACCGGCCTGGAGTTTTAAGACTCACTCGCCATGGGTTCTAACCCTATCTGTACGGTGGTTTGTTTGCAATCGTGTTTTTGCAATTTCGTGAGTCATGAAAACATCAACAGAGTTTGGTAAGTGATGTCACTCGCACTTAGATGTGACCTCAGCCATGTGAACCTCACCAATACTAACAAACATACCCAAGGCCGTTTCTTACTCTCTTCAATTTATATTTTTCTTGCTTAGTTATCTACAGCTTTTCCTCAACTTTAAATTTTATATTATATACACTTTCTGAAACAACTTTCTAGGTTTTTTTTATCAATTTTTTTTCTTTAGATTCTCACCACTTTTTCACTTTTTTGTAACATTATTCATCACTTCCTTCAGCTGTTTTTTTTTCTCGCGTTTTTTTTTCTGAATTTCTACCACTTTAGGTGTCATTGTTTTCCTATATTTTATAAGGGTTTCTCAGTAACTTTTTTCACACTAGTTTTCCTTCGCACTTTCTGTAGTTTTTTCTAAGCTTACTTTCGTATTTATAGTATTTTCTATATTTTGTACGGGACTCTCTTTTTTTACACTTTTTGTGTTTGTCTTTCGACTTATTCTCACTTCATATTCTTCCTGGCCAGCAACCTTTTTCCCCTCTGCCACACAGCTGTTGTCCATAACGCGGATGTAACTCATCTGATTGTCATTACTTCTGATTCACTATCAGACTGTTATCTATCGCCCTTGAACAATCATACCAACACTCACATAGGTACAGTGTTAAGAGAAAGTATTTATATGGCTCAAGAGGCCAGAAACCAGTAATGCTAGTCTATGAAACTTGAGAGATGGGATCCCGAGCTA
Source organism: Cherax quadricarinatus (assembly GCF_038502225.1). NCBI lineage: Eukaryota > Metazoa > Arthropoda > Malacostraca > Decapoda > Parastacidae > Cherax > Cherax quadricarinatus. The sequence goes on from NC_091336.1 coordinate 8,993,992, forward strand.
CAACTCGACCATCATACACTATCTTACAGGACTCTGACGGTCCCCAGATCAAATTCACTGTTGTGTAATATTCTGCGAGTACAATTCATTGAGCACAGGAGAAATAGTGAAAAATGGATCGTCATATGAAGGACAATAAACGCTACTCGACACTCAAGGAATAAACGTGAAGTATGTTTACCTGAAGAGTTTCTCGAAGATTATCCTCCTCGAGGCCCAGTCCTGGACCAGGAGCCCCTGTTGACAGCTTGATTAGTTAGGTTATTGGTGCTCGTTGCACGCAGTTTGCCATAAGCACCACAGTCCGACTTTATCTAATATTCATTCTAAGCAACTCGGACCTAGAAAATATATAATTTCAACCCACCAGAAGTAGCTAACTTTTGAAATCGCCACAAAATCGGGTGTATAAATTACTAGAAAGAATTAAAAGAAAAAAGAGGGAAAGTTTATAGAAAATGCGACTAGAATGAAATAGGAACTTTCTTTAACAAAAGAGGATGATTACCGGAAAAGATCCTTAAGACATGATCGTCAAGTGTCTCACACTAAGTTGTCACAAAGAAACGGAATGATACCTAACCAGGCAAGTAAACAGAATCCATAGATTAACAAGAAAAAAAATAAAGATTTATAAAGAATAAGCCTAACGCCAGAAAAATTCAAGAGGTAAAGGAATCAATTATGCCCTGACACCCGGGACGAAGAGAAAGTCCAAAAATTACCACAAACGCAAAAGATAAAGCAAGAGCTGTACCTCTGGGCCACATAAGCAGTCTGGAAAGAGATGATTTACGCCTGAAAAACAAAAGTATACGAATAACTAAATAAAAGATTTGATAGCGTATGTACAGCTGAACACCGCCCATTACAATGAAGAGAAGGAAACACTGGAGCACAACTAGCAGACTTGGCAACATCACAAAAGGAAGTAAATACAATACTAGCTGAATTGTACCATAAGGTGATCCACTCAGACAATATATCACCATCGACGGTGAGAAGTTAATATTTTTACCAATCTACCAGCACAATAATCAGTGGCAAATTGCTAGACACCTGGAAGTTAGTAAATGTTATTCCAACATTCAGAAAAAAAAATAAGTGAAGATCATTCTATGCAAAATGAAGATAATAAGGAAGAGACTAGTAAAACAACTTGAGGGAGCAATATGACTTTACGAATGAAAAACCTTTCATCACAAGACTGATCAATGTATGGCAGTTAACACAGATAAGACAAAAAAAATAAGTGAACTACACTTTGCCTGACAGCAACAATTTTCCACATTAACGACTGTTCTACTATTTTATTATAATAATGGGGAAGCGCTAAACCCGTAGGATTATACAGCACGACTGACCTACAAACTTAAAAACCACACCATTATAACGTGTTTTATCGGATAACATAAAATTTAATAATACAAAAGTCATGAAAGTTGGTGTATCAGAATAAGGACTATCAAAAGAATTACTTTTGATTCCTATTATTCCTGGCATGTCATGTCAAAATATCTTATTAATGAAAATAACATACCAGCTATATTAAGCAAATTCCCTAACTCTTCTTGTAACAGATAAGCGAATAATAATAATAATAATAATAATAATAATAATAATAATAATAATAATAATAATATCTTTATTTACTACAAGTACATGTACAAGGTATACAGTCCTAGCTGACATCAGTGACATACTACTATATAGAAAACTGCTTGTTATGCTAAGCATTTCGAGCAAATTAGGTCAGTTTTGTCCCAGGATGCGACCCACACCAGTCGACTAACACCCAGGTACCTATTTTACTGATGGGTGAACATGGCCAACCGGTGTAAGGAAACACGTCCAATGTTTTAACCCACTCGCCGGGAATATAACCCGGACCCTCGCCGTGTGAAGCTAGAGTTTTTGCCACCAGGCAAAAGCCTAGTTCCTAGGCCTTTTGTGTATCCATATGCTCTTGCGCTACCGTCCACGATATGGATATAGGTGGACAATGAACTAGCCATTTCTGTGGGAAAGTCTAAAAACTGACATGTCAGAGACCTTCCAGGAGACCTAGCATCTTTTATGTCAATATTCGCAGAGGATGGCAAGCTTAGGAGAAGAATACAGATAAAAACTGCATTAAGCAGACCCACTGATCAAATTGTCATCAGGAAAACCTAGTCCGGGATCTAGCTGCATGGCTAATGACCCCAGAAACTTGTCTGCGAGTATCTTCACAAGAACAGTCAGAAAAGTGGTTGCACTAATTTAACCGAATGGAAGTACCAAATGGCCGAAGAGGAATCAAGCAACAAGAACCACTGAGGTGTCATTATCATCCCACACTTCTCAACTGGAGTCCACAAAGAAATAACGTCGGCGACACTCACGCCACTGAATCCAACTGGTAAACTAGTTGCTCACTATAACGCCAATGGCAGATACGTTACGTAAACAGTACATGTTTTAGTAAACACCACCGTCTACAGCACGGTATGTCAAGTGACTTTCCCTTACGAATAGAATAAGAAGGTCGGCGGCATACACAAACCTAGCGAACTTAATGAAGTTAAGGAACTTTAACCAAGCTTACTAATGGCACGGAGACCTAAGAGAGAAATTATGGCATGGAGACCTAAGAGAAATTATAAGGAGATACTGAAAGAACTGAACCTGAGAAACTTCTAGGCGAGGAGGGTTAGAAGGAATGTGAGCTAAAATGAGCGTTCGAAAGGCAGGGACAAAGAAAGGGGAAGACGAAACTAAAGACCAATGAGCCGAAGGGACCAAGGTTGGATTTGAAAGGAGATAATGGAAGAATAAGAACTATTAAGAAAGATACAGGAAAGTAGTTTATACACGTCCATGGGACAGAACGTCGAGATCAGAAATCTTGCTAGAGCGCAAATATTTATTAGTTTTTCTATTCACACTGTAGTAAGAGGACGGTAGAGTTTGCATCCTGTGTGGATGCAAACTCTCACAGCTTTAAGAGCAAGTACAATAGGGGCTGCGAAGTCAGATCCGGTAAATGTTGGTCAAAGCAAAACGAGGCTAGGTCAAGAGCAGAGTTTTTGCTCCCACAAACACAAATCTGTGTATACGCTCATATTCACACTTACACACCAAAACACCCAACTATCCACCAGCACAGCCACCCACAGTAACACACCCACTCACTAGCATACAACTACCCACAAGCACACACGCATATCCTCCGTGATTTGCATCTGCCTGCAAGGGCTCTTTTTTTTTCCTCGCCGATTGACGTCAATTGAGCACGGTATCCATCGTGGTAGAGAAGAGTCCCACGGGATGCTGAGGGTAAATTCTTTAGGCACGAGCTACGCCAATACTTGTTAACATGGCCTCGTGATGAATCACCACCCAACTACTTTCCTTGCTTCGCTTGTCAACACTAGTTCTTCCCTGCCTTCGTTGTCACCGCAAGTCGTTCCTACATACTAGTGGCTTCATCGATATAATGTAGAAAACTCCCACAGTAACTACATGACCAACAAGTGGCAGACCTGGTGACCATTTCAGATGAACAAGTTACAAAGGGATCTACAAGACGTGGATGTTTAGACATCCTCTTTCTGTAAGCCCATAGGTACCCATAGGTGCTCCTGCCCGTGTGCGTGACTTGTGACATGTTGACTGGAACACACACTGTTTGCTCACGACTTCGGCCTTTTTCACCTTAGTCGCGGAAATTTTAGTACTTTTTTTGACATTACCTATTTAAAGCTTTCGTAATATACTCTGTTTATTACTTGGTGTGATGGTATTTGATTTGTTGTTTTTTGTTAGTACGAATGGTTTAATTTTCACTGGATAATAAAAAATTATCTTGTAGGTCAGAGCTTTTCATGTACACACCCCTAATACATCCCATCCACCCGTCCTCCTTTCCTCCAATAACCCAGCACTACCCGCTTAGCACTGTTTCTTTGTGTCTCCCTTAACCTCATCCCCAGCATTATCCACTGGTATCATATATTATCTAAGTCACACAGGGCACACTTTCACTTCACACAAGCTCCACATCACAACCTCTGTGGTGCAAGACTCGTCAACCTCCTACAAGAAGGTATAGGAAATGTTGCCGGAACAAAGGTAGACGCTCCCAAAAGGAAAATAGACGATTACCTACAAAACTTAGCAGTATGTCACAGCTCCACGAGTCGACCCCATGTTACACCTTACTAGTACCAGACCCCACTAGTTCTACATCTCAACCTCTTAAGCCTAACATCTCAGCTGTGCTATATCTGGCACAGCTAGTACAACATTCCAATCAGTGTACTAGCAGTGCCATATCTGGCACTGCTAGTACAACATTCCAATCCCCACACTCCACCGCACACCACGAGCCCAATACCTCAACCCCGTAAGTGTTACATATCAATAGTTCCACACTCAACCACTCAACCCAAGCACCCTGCTAACACCACACCACAACCCCCATATCCCACTACAAAATATCTACACCTCACCTTCCACTAGCACGCTCCACATGTCATTTGTAACTCTCCACTTCCCACCAGCACTACCCCACATCCTACAAGCACCACCACCCCAAAACCCACAAGCACCACCACCCCACAACCCACAAGCACCACCCCACAATATCCCCCTCACTCCACTAGTACCACACCACAACCCCCTCAAGCCTCACACTGTAGGCAGGCATCAGCGGGTGCAGGATTGGCGTCATTACCGTGTTTTTATAAGAGAACTTGTGAGACAGCTGGCAGCACTGAGCCAATCCCGGCCACACGCTGCTCTAATGGCAAGATGAGGCTGCTACACCCCGGAATTAAACCCTCGCCTACTACCACGATACACTTCACCGCATTTACGTGTGCAGATAGAGGCTATACCCAGAGTGGTATATCACAGGTGTGGCGCGCTCAGCAAGAGTAGTTAGCGTGATGCCGAAGGCGTATATCTTGTGTAATGTACCCTTTCACAAACAGATATGTCTGTGCATATTGGTAATCCTTCCCACACTATTGTAAATAATGGAGACGACTGCACTCGTGTTGCTGCAACTGCAAGACATGATCCAGCCTCATTCCCTTGCTCAGACGTGAGAGATAGCAACTGACGTGGGAATGCATCAAGGTGGAACGGGAGCTCTCAGCAGACAGATGGAACGTAAACATGGGAGGAAACATGTGAGCATACAAACTGAAGGAACAGCTGTCCTCTGAGAGACGGAGCAAGAAGATGCGAAGAGGAAGCATGTGAGCACAAGATTGAAAGAAACAGCTGTTAGCAGACAGATGACGTAATCATATGGGGGAAAATGCAAGTGTTGGGTAGACAGGTGGAACATTCAAGGTAAAGTGATTTAAAGCATGAATAACAGGTGGAGGGGTCAGGCAGATGGATACAGGTGGGTGAAAAAGATACCACCTGTCCTCCTAGAAGGATGAGCATGAATAACAGGTGAGGGGTCAGGCAGGTGGATACAGGTGAGTGAAGAAGATAGCGCCTGTCCTCCTAGAAGGATGAGCATGAATAACAGGTGGAAGGGTCAGGCAGGTGGATACAGGTGGGTGATGCTGATACCACCTGCCCTCATCTCTCCGGAGAGATGAGTCACAAGCAATATGATCAATCACAACTGACCAGACACCTTTACATTAATATTTTACAAGCGTGCTGCACCTCGTTTACGCCCTCTCGGCCACACCAACAACACACCTGGCCACACACACTCCAAGACCTGCACCCACAACCAGAGCTTGGCCACACACAGCCTGAGCTGTGGCCTTCATAACCCAGGCTTGGCCAACTCCTTGCCCCAGGGTTTAAACAGACTTTACATCTTGCACCTACTGCTTGCCTGACCAGCTACTCTCACACAAACTCAGGTAACGATTATTTGCCTAGAACCATTCCTGACATGGTTTGGGCTCATCTTGTTCATACTGTCCAGTAACCAAGCACAAAAGTTAAGACTTGCTCCTCTCCTACACCTGCTCACTGACAGCTTCCTACACCTGCTTCTTTTACAACTGCTCACTGACAGCTTCCTACAACTGCTTCTCTTACACCTGCTCACTGACAGTTTCCTACACCTGTTTCTCTTACACTTGCTCACTGACAGCTCAATACACTTGTAAGTCGCTATCCCCTTTGAACACAGGCAGAGAGAGAGATAGGATGGAATGAAGGTAGAAGGAACAGTCAACCCATGGGCCTTGTCTGGAAGGATGGGGTGGAGAGCAGAGTAAGAGCTAGCTAGGGTGGAGAGCAGTAGACACTGAGGTGAAGAGTAGTGTGTGCTCGGGATGGGTAGGGTGAAGGGCTGGGGAAGGGGGGGATGGAGGGAGGAAACAGGTTTGGGGTGGCCCTCTCCCCCGATTATGGGAAGGTCGAGCAAACAAGGCGCAAGGACGGTGTGTGTGGAACGCTAATTGAACCCACACCTGCTGGGATGTGCCTAAGGATATCACTACCCACACCTGTTGGGGTGTGCCTAAGGATACCACCACCCACACCTGTTGGGGTGTGCCTAAGGATATCACTACCCACACCTGCTGGTGTCTGTCATCCACCCACCCTTGCTCTCCCAGGGGGGTGCACATGGGCACGGGTCTATTTATTTTTATTTAGAAAAATTTAGTACATCCGTAATGTGCAACTTTTCTATTTTTACGACAGTAGGAATAAAACTGGTCAAATTTCCATGTCATTTCGTCACACAGGATAAGTTTTGACAGCTAGTAATGAAATCTGTCAGTCTGAGCTGGGAGGATTCAGTAGGGTGATGGAGATTATTAAGCATTCCACTGTAGCTTCAGTAGCTACGGAAGCCCTGCTGGTTAAAGAGTTAAAACTTAAAAGAATGAGGGGAATAAAACGATGTTGAGGGTAGGTGGAAGGGGTAGGGGTTGGAGGTTAAGGGGTAAGGGGCAAGCACGTTTGGTCTGACTTTTATTTTTTAACAAAATCGGAAGTTGGGAGATTTCAGTAAGACATTGAGAATATCGTCAAGTAATTCCATTAACGGTTCATCAGCTAGGGCAGCTTCAAAGGTTTCCTTGCAGCAGAGCAGCAGTTACTTGGGAATTACCATCTCTCAGAATGGACTACTCCATAAACAAGATATCTCCATCACAAAGCAGGCCAACAGAAATTATACATACGAGAGAAAAGAAAAAGAAAAAGGAGGGGACGGGAGGACTTTGAACTACATTATATATCTAAGATACATGTATATTTGCTGTCTAGATGATGGTTAAGTGGGGATTAGGAGAGTCATGGGAGGTTGAGACATACTTGTGTCCCGTTTCGAGGGTACTTCTAATTCCAGAGCTAAGGTCAAGCTTTCTTGCTTTTTCAACAACTAAGTTGTTCCTAGCCGCCGCAAGTCTATACAGCCATCAGATTTTAACTGATCTGGCACGTGGATAAGATGCTAGCCCAGTTTCCTCTTGAAAACTTCTACCATCGTTCCGGAAATATTTCTGATGTCTGTTGGTAGTAGGTTGAAGAGTTTGGGACCATGGAACTGAAGTTGTTGTTGCTCTCTGACTCTTGAAGTCCCTCCAACTGTACTCCGTGGAACGTCTACCCCTAGTGTTACGATGGTATCTCTACCGCTGATGTACCTTTAATGGTTTTCGAGAGTTTTTCTACTCTCGAAACCTTGACCTGGACCAGGCTTGTTCGGTACTTGCCTGGTTATCCACGCTGTTGCTACTGGCTGCCCTTTAGCCCCTATATCCATCACAGCCTAGTTGATTGGGCCGCCCCTGCAGCCCGGTCCCAGACCAGGCCTCCCAGTGGATGAACTGGTCAACCAGGCTGTTGGTGCTGGCCGCATGAAGTCCATCGTAAGTACCATAGCCCGGATGATCAGGCAGTGATTGAGAAATTCGTCCAGTTCCTTCTTGAAGACGTATACGCAAAAGATGCATCATAATTTACTCCTGAAAAATTCTGGAGGGATTGATCCCAAATCTGCATCGACATTATTCCCTATGAAAGCAGGAGACTTAGCAGACGGTGCATAATACACCCAATGTAAAGCAGGACTGTTGTGAGTACACTTAGATATAACCAAGACCTTTAAACACCCTTTCATGATACATAAGGGGAATTAGCAACACACCCCTAGGTGTCTTAGAGAAGAGACTTGGTAACTTTAAGACAGTTCCTGATAAGCTGGATCGTGGTATCTATGTTGGACTGCATGCAGATAACACCAATAGCCTGGTTGATTAGGCTCTCAACCAGGAAGTATGGGCTAGGACCATGCGTGGGGGACAGTGGCCCCTGGGAATCAGGTAACCTTGAGGTGCACATGGTACCCCTGCTCTTCACTGGGTACCTCCAGTACCCATCACTCAAGGTAGTGTGCAGATTTGGGTTATAGTCCTCAACTATCTTCCATGTACATATTATAAAATATATATTTCTTCTCAGTTCCTGAAAGTGCATTCCAAGAGCTTGAAGGTACTTGACCAGGTCGTCAGTCAGGGCTGGTCAAAGGCTGAGCCGCAAGGCAGTGATATGAAGCAGCTCTTCAAGGCTTGCAGATTATCTCCCACACTGACCGTGTTTGGCTATCTTCCTCGTTTGTTCACTTCCTGTTTGTGTCGTCTTTCATCACATTTTATCTCTGCTCCTTTTATAATCTATTTGCGCTTGAGTACTCTCTCCCATTTGTGTTTGTAAGGGTCAAGTCCCGTCTTTTAACTATTAACGACCAGCTTTATCGGCCGACTTCTTTGGTCCTATCGTAAATACTGGTGACACTACGTACGATGTTTACCTCCACCTCTACTGCATCCACCTTTACTGTTTTTCTTCTATTACATGTCTGTTCCTCGCACCTCATATAATCTGTTATAATGTAAATGGACCATTTACAAGTCCAAGACGGACCGAAACGTCGTCATATGATTCTCTCTCTTCTATCTGCGGGTTATTTATGTATTATGCATATTTTGTTTTAATATATTTCTGGCACATCATATGATCCAGTACTAATGCTTGTGGGGCCCCACTGGTGAGATTTCTCCATGACAAATGTCAACAGTCTTAACATTTTTACAGCGTTTTTTATGGCTTTTTAAAAGTACATTTTTGTTATTAGTACATTTTTCAATTTTCACCCGTTGTGATATTTGTCTTTCTTTTCCTACGATCTGTAGTGTCTAGGTTAACTACTTGTGTGCGTGGAGAGAGAGGGGAGAGAGAGAGAGAGAGAGAGAGAGAGAGAGAGAGAGAGAGAGAGAGAGAGAGAGAGAGAGAGAGAGAGAGAGAGAGAGAGAGAGAGAGAGAGAGAGACAGACAGAGAGAGACAGAGAGACAGAGAGACAGAGAGACAGAGAGAGAGACAGAGAGAGAGAGACAGAGAGCAAGACGTCGTCTCATCTCTCGCCAGGACCCATCCTGGATAGATCTGTCATTTCAGCAGAGCCTTCAACACAGGAGGGATGTGGGTGGCCTTACTGTTATGTACAAGGCCAATATTGTCAAAATACCACACTTGGATCCACTTCGAGGACAGCGTGAAACAAGCTTTTATGTCACAAGACGGGCAGAAAGCAGCAACTTCACTCTGGCTGTACCCTTCTCCAGAACATCACTCCATCTGAGATCATACATACCCAGGATGACTCGAGTATGGAACACATTCGTACAGCATAATGATGTCAACGAGATAAAGTCAGTTGATCAAATGAAAATGCTGGCCCACAGATGGCTCCAACTTCATCCTGTTCCCTACTTGTATGTCTCATAACAATAAAAATGCTTTCAAATGAGCTGATGTAGGTAACAGCTCTTAGCTTGCCAATAAAGTTAGGAATCCTTAACCTGTAAATAGCTTGTCAATAAAGCTAGGGATCCTTAACCTTGTCGAACCCTGTGTAAAAAAAAAATAAAAAGACAGAGAAACAGAGAGAGAGAGAGAGAGAGAGACAGAGAGAGAGTACCTAGATATGAATCTTGAGCGGGACTCAACATGTATGAACGTCTACTACAAGCTAATGTTCACGTTACATTGAAGAGACAGCTACGTAGGAGTTATTCCAGCGTTTTAGGGTTGCATCCTGGAATCTCCCAGAACCCTCACTTAGGAGAGGAACCTTATAACGACGTTTCGCTCATTCCTGGGCGGGCGAGAAAATCAGAGGTCAAAAAACAAATTGATAGGGAGTGGGGGAAGAACGGAATGGTAGTAGTAGTGGTACTAGTAGCAATAGTAATTGTAGTGGTGGTAGTAGTAGGACAAAGCAGTAGTAATTGTAGTGGTAGTAATAGTAGTAGTAGTAGGAGAGAGCAGTAGTAATTGTAGTGGTAGTAGGACAGAATTAGTGGTAGTGGTGCTAATAGTAATAGTCCACTTGTGTGGTGGTGGTGGTAAACATAGAATTAGCAGCAGTAGTAGTAGTAGTACTAGTGGTAACCCTCCTGGATACGGTGTGTATCAAGATAGGCTTGTTTAAGGACTGTAGGTAGAATAGTAGATCTAACAGTACGAAGATGATAAAAGTGTAGACGATACCAACAAATGCCCACACCCTCTGCCAGGTCATACCCGCCTGTACTCTCTCTTCGGGAAGCCTTCTGTTTTGCCCTGCCCAACCCTGCCCTTCCCTTTCATGTTTGTCCAACCTTGTCCATTAGCATTACCATGTCCTGCATGTTCTGGTCCGTCTGTTTTAGTCTGTCTTGCCCAACCCGCCTACACGTTCCAGATGATAAAGGTACAGAATGTGTGGGGGGAGTGTGGGGAAGAGGAAGGTGGTGGTGTTGAGGTAGCACTGGAGGAAGGGCACGTGTGTAGATGTACAGTTTTCATTAAGATCATTTTTACAGGCCAAGAGCTGTTTGTTACCCTACCTCAACTCATTTCAAAATCCAGCCCTCTCTAAGGTATATTACCACCCCCCAGGATGCCACCTACAACAGTCGACTAAAAGCCACGTACCTACTTACTGCTAACTGAAGAAGGGAAGCAGGTGCAAGGAAATATGACCAACGCTTCCGCCCGTGCCGGAGATCGAACCACGGACACTCGGTATGTGAACTTAATGTGCTGGCAAGGAAGCCAGGACAGTGTAGTGGAAAGTCATACTTACCTATCAGAGTACAGATGTGAGGTGCAGTAATTTATACAGAAGGCGAAGAAGGTATACGGAAAGGGATGGAAAGGGGCAAAGGATGGCTGGAATGGGGGGTAGGGGGAAGAGAGGAAAAGGGGTGGAAGGGTAATCACAGCACAAGTATTGTGGGAGAGTCGGCCTCAATCCCGGTAATGGAAGGCGTGTGGGAGAGCTTTGTGACTACCACATCACCCTCCCAGTCCTCTTACCCACCCCACCCAGCCAGTCCTCTTACCCACTCTTCCAAACCCGTCCTCTTAAGCCACTCCCACTCCTAACATACCCACCCAATCACCCTCACTCCTCACTTTAATGCAAATATTGTGATTCCGTATGTTCAGCATTTTTTTTTCTTTTTCATTTTTTTTCTTAGTACACAATTGAATTTACAGGGTAGGAGCTGTTATCGTGCCTCAGCCGCATCCAAGATGTACTTTCACCTAACCATCCTCTCCTTCCCTTTACCCAAGACGTGGCTCACACCAGTAGCCTAGCACCTTTTTTTCACTGCCAGGTGAACGGGGGCAACAGGTGTAAGGGGAGGTGATAAATGGTGTTGAAAACCGACAAGTTGAAGATGGAGACACTTATGTAACATATGGGAATCTTTATTAAGGAAACGTTTCGCCACACAGTGGCTTGATCAGTCAGTCCAATACAAGGCGGAAAGCCTAAGGAGAGGAGTAGTTTGAGGTAATAAGTCCCTCAGCCTAGAATCGATGTGTTCAGTCCATCACTCTTGTAGAAAGTACAGCACATGGCTGGAGAAGTGGCTTATATATTGTAGTCAGGTGAGTGGAAGCAGGAAGAGGCGGGATCACAGTGGAACCATCCACCAGTGTAAGTAGGTCTTCATCCAAAAGTTGATGGACTGAACATATCAGTTCCAGGCTGAGGGACTGATTACCTCAAAACTTCTCTCCTTAGCCTTTCTGCCTTGTATGGGACTGATGAAGCCACTGTGTGGCGAAACGTTTCCTTAATAAAGATTCCCATATGTTACGTAAGTGTCTCAATCTTGAAGGTGTAGGGGGACTCGGCTATACACTTCGCCCTGCACGGTTGTGTTTAGTGTTATTGGCCTAGAGTATTTTGTTGACTTAAATTGTACTAGAGCTTGATTTACTTACGAATTATGATGTTTATAGTTAAGCTCCAACGCTAAAAGGGGTCGTGGAGACCCTGCAGAATTGGGAGACAATTAGGTTTGACCCACTGAGATGGAAAGGAGCGTCCCATTTCCTGGACGAAGGGAGTCACTGATGAAGACATCTTTGTAGACGTCTTACATCCCTCGACACATCTTTACTTCCTCCCTCAGGTGTTCTTTCCTTGGTGGTAGGTAAGACACATGGCCAACAGTTAGGCAACTTTATTCTGAAACGTTTCGCCTACACAGTAGGCTTCTTCAGTCGAGTACATAAAGTAGGCAGCAGCAGCAAAGATGTGTAGAAGTCGTAGATTTGAGGTTGTCAGTCCCTCAGCCTGTCCTTTCCCTCCTGATGTCCTGCTAATCAAAACTACCATCTTCTGTGCAGTGGTTTGGACTCGTACTGCTAAATCATTCCACTCTGCTTCCTTTATCTTTGCACAGTCATTCTAACTCTTTTGCTGATTGTTTTGCTATATTCTCCATCATACGTTTTGATCTGCATACCGTCCATTTTTTGCTTGCTCTTATCGTTGCCTCTATATAACTCTTGCAGAAACTATACGCTCTCTTCCTCACTCTTCTTGCTGGCACGGATGTGTGTGGCGTGAGACATGGTTTTCATCAACCTTATGTTTACCATTGGTACAATTACCCACAATATGTTAGGTACAAGGACACAAGTGCAGTAATGTGACATTTTATTGTGGCAACATTTCGCTTCCCAGGGTAACGGATTGACAAAGCTCCTGGAGAGCGAAACGTTGCCACAATAAAATTCACATCAGTAGCAGGTAAAGGCTCGACAATGTTCCTGGAGAGTGAAACGTTGCCACAGTGAAAAAAACCCACATTAGTTGCACATGTGTTCTACTATGGTTGTGAGGTCACCCACAACCTAGGTGTTATTTTCATGATCGTGTTGCAGTTCTTTATGCATCCATTCCCTCACCATTGTCTTCCTTCTCCATATTTTGTCCACAAGAACTTCCGTATATTTATTTTCTGAAGGTTAAGTTTCCTCCGAACACACGCTCCCTTGTAACCATTTTCCAGATACTATTTTCAAAGGTAAGAGATTTATTTCTCAGTCTGTCAGTGCTCAAAAAATATATATGATTTTTTTTTGTTTCTCTCTCTGCTTCCTCTTTCAGTCTGCATATCACTATCTTCTTTAGCCAGCCGAATGCTGTTGTAGGATTTTTTTCCTTTGGCAATTCCATCCATTTTTCTCTCTAAGTAGGTCGGTAAAACTTGGTTTACGTTATCCCTCACGAATTCACTCTCTTATCTTCCTCCGTTTCCCTGCCTTCCGTTTTTACAATACTCTATATTTTCCCCCTTTAACTTTAAATATTTCCTCCCGTCATCGGCTTCTTCCTTGCGTCTGCAACTTTTATTTTCTTTTTTTTTCAGTTCACCAACCTCCTGGCTCTTTCTGACTTCTTCTTTCCTCTGTTCCTGTTCTCTACTTTCTTCTTCGTGAATACACTCGCCAATCACTTGTTCAGGCGTCACTGTATCACGAGGTTTATGTATCTAATTTTCTTTCCGGCTTCAACGTTTGTCATCATCATTCCTTGTGTTCATGCTCATTTCAATCTTTCTGTTCTCTTTCTTTTCCCCTTCATAATTTGTCTATGTGAGTAGGCTTCCCATCTACCAAGTGAATGCTTAGGGATGTTATGTGCATGGGAAGTAGCACATTAACTATCAGGCAAATGTTTGCGGGTGTTGTGTGAGTAGGAGTTAGTATAAAACTATTCTGATATGTGGATAGGGATCTCTCTCATCAACTGAACGTTCAGATGAACAGTTCAATTTATATATGCGAAATGATTTTAATACTGTGTGCACATGGCTTTATCCACCATGTGAATTAGTCAATTATTAGGTTTTCGCACCATGTTAAGGGTTACAGTAGATACGTGTGTATGGGGGGGGGGGTCCCCTACAAGATAAATGCTTAGGGCAGCTGTAAGGGTAAAGAAACGTTTAAGGAAGAAAGTAATGGTAGTGTATACTGAGGCACGGGGGAGGGGGAGGAGGGGGGGAGGCTTTCGACAGGACAACGCTGGTTGTGTCCGACCTGCATTAGAAACTTACCAGAATGAATGATAATGGAGGTTAGTTGATGGTAAGGGGAGAGGGAGGGAAAGAGAGAGAGAGAGAGAGAGAGAGAGAGAGAGAGAGAGAGAGAGAGAGAGAGAGAGAGAGAGAGAGAGAGAGAGAGAGAGAGAGAGAGAGAGAGAGAGAGAGAAAGGGGGGTTACCACAGAGAAATTCTAGGGAGGGACGATGATCGGAGGTATGCAAGAAGGGGTCATGAGGTCAGAGGAACAAAGCACCTGCCTCCACACCTGATGTGACCCTCCAACCCCTCCCCCTTCCCCTCCATAACTCCCGCTTCTAACCCTCCTGCTCAGCCGCACAAGCTCCTCCACCATCTACTTGTCTGCTTCACTACCCTCTCTTGCTCACCACTACCCTCTCTTGCTCACCACCACCATCACTGATCTCACTAATGTACCAAGCCTTTCCTTCAAGTATCCTTATGTCTATACTTAAACTTCCCTCCCCAATCTCTCTCTCTCTCTCTCTCTCTCTCTCTCTCTCTCTCTCCGTAAAAACTTCAGTACAAAGTTTTGTCTCTGATCTATAACTCACTATGGTAACATAAACGTAGATAAGTAAGTTTATGGAGCAAGTTGCAATATGATCAAATTTACTGATGATCAAACCAAACGCAAAGTATGTGACCAACTCTATGGTCACTACCTTCAACACTGTACTTAATTGTCCACTTACTGAAGAATATATAGAAACAATATGATAACCTACGTAATATACCAAGATATCTTATTAATGAAAATAAGATACCAGATATATTAAGCAAATTTCATAAATTTGCTTGCAACAGATAAGTGAGCTGTAGATACAAATTCAAATGTACTCTCTCTTGGGGCCTGGTTTCTAGGTCCTCTGTGTATCCCTATGCTCTTGTACCACCTTCTACATAATGGATACGAGGTGCGCAATAAACTAGTCACCTCCGTGCAAAATCAATCTTGTTTTGCAAATTATATCATCTTACTGAAGCCCCCAACAGCCTGAATGCTCGATCTGAAGCTTATATCATGATAATAAGCACGAAATGAGCTCCCGTTGATTTAACATACGACATACCTTTGATATAGCCTTGATGAGCTTCGAGAGTTTTGCTACTCCCAGAGAGCAGCCCTGGGCCAGGCTAGTCTGATGCTTGCCTGGTCAACCGGGTTGTTGCTGTTGGTGGCCCGATGGCCCACATATTCAGTCTGGTAGATCTAGCAATTTGTAATGGTATTTGTGCAGTTTCCTCTCGAAGACTTCCACACTAGTCTCAGCAGGGTTTCTAGTTTCTAATATCTTCTGCTAAGACACTGTATCAAAACATTATCTCAGAGTAGGACTCGACACAGAGAACTCGAACCTGCGCACTCTGCATCACTGTAGTCCAAGAAACTTCACGCTACCAGCAGACAGCAGAAATACTGCTGCAACAACTATGTTAGTTTTCAAGAGGAAACTAAGCCACTACCTCCGCCAAGTGCCAGATCAACCAGACTGTGATGGATATGTAGGCCAACGGTCTTCATACAGCATCAGCTCATATGAACAGGCAATCAACAAGAAAGTTTGACCCCAGGCTTTCACACACATCACAGGTATGCTATTGAAACAAATGTCGATGAGAAAGCTAGCTCTCTCTCTAATATATATATATATATATATATATATATATATATATATATATATATATATATATATATATATATATATATATATATATATATTGATTATTGGTGGGACAGCAAGGAAAGCAGGGAGGGTATCAGGGATGGAGGGGGAAGGGTGACCTGGCCAGGGAGCTAAGGCACTATAAGGACTGACAAGCGTGGAGGAAGCCAGAGTAAAGCCAAGCTGGTGGAGGCCAGAGGAATGTTGCTGCAGGAATGATTTTCGTCCTTTGTCCGTTGGTGGGGAGGAGGAGGTAGTGAGCGAGGAGGGAGAAGAGAAAGGTGTGGGAGTTGGTGGGGGGGAAGAGATGGTGGGGAGTGATGAGGATGCATGTGGCAAGCAGGTACCTGGACCGCACCTGCACACTATACCCCCGCCGCCACCTGTCTCCTCCCCCGGGGCGACACTCAGGGGGTGTACTACCCACTAATGGGTCACCACAAGTATTGAGGGAGAGAAGTGTGTCTGGAAAAAATGCTGGTTCCACCCCATCCCCCACTTCACACATCTCCCATTAACGCTGTCTTGAGTGACACCGTCACGTGCTGAGTGACACCGTCACGTGCTGAGTGACACCGTCACGTGCTGAGTAACACCGTCATGTGCTGAGTGGCACCGTCACGTGCTGAGTGACACCGTCACGTGATACAGTTACGTGTTAAGTATCATTTACCAGCACTACCATGCTGTATCATCTGCCAGTTAAGAACATAAGAACGAAGGAACACTGCAACAGGCCTACTGGCCCATGCGAGGCAGGTCCAAGTCTCCTACCGGCTTAAGCCAATGCACCCAACCTAGTCAGGTCAGGTCACCTTGACTTAAGGGAGGAACACGGCAACCGTCCTGGTAGCACAAGCTAATCCAGGGAAGGAAGGAGGTATCAACGAAGGTATCTTAATCCAAGAACTGGAGCTGTCCTTCCTTGGATCAAACCTGATTACTCCCACGGAGCAGCGGTAACACAAGTACAATATTAATATTCTCATTTACTGCAGTTACTACAAGCGTCATTACAGCACACACGAAACTATCGTAAGTTAATTCCAGGCTCCCCCACACGAAACTATCGTTAGTGACCTCCAGGCTCTCCCACACGAAACTATCGTTAGTGACCTCCAGGCTCTCTCACACGAAACTACCGTAAGTGACCTCCAGGCTCTCCCACACGAAACTATCGTAATTGACCTCCAGGCTCCCCCACACGAAACTATCGTTAGTGACCTCCAGGCTCTCCCACACGAAACTATCGTTAGTGACCTCCAGGCTCTCTCACACGAAACTACCGTAAGTGACCTCCAGGCTCTCCCACACGAAACTATCGTAATTGACCTCCAGGCTCCCCCACACGAAACTATCGTTAGTGACCTCCAGGCTCTCTCACACGAAACTACCGTAAGTGACCTCCAGGCTCTCTCACACGAAACTACCGTAAGTGACCTCCAGGCTCTCCCACACGAAACTATCGTAATTGACCTCCAGGCTCCCCCACACGAAACTATCGTTAGTGACCTCCAGGCTACCACGCGAAACTGTCGTAAGTGACCTCCAGGCTACCACACGAAACTATCGTAAGTGACCTCCAGGCTCTCCCACACGAAACTATCGTTAGTGACCTCCAGGCTCTCCCACACGAAACTATCGTAAGTGACCTCCAGGCTCTCCCACACGAAACTATCGTTAGTGACCTCCAGGCTACCACACACGAAACTATCGTTAGTGACCTCCAGGCTACCACACGAAACTATCGTTAGTGACCTCCAGGCTACGACACGAAACTATCGTAAGTGACCTCCAGGCTACCACACGAAACTATCGTTAGTGACCGCCAGGCTACCACACGAAACTATCGTAAGTGACCTCCAGGCTCCCCCACACGAAACTATCGTTAGTGATCTCCAGGCTACCACACGAAACTATCGTTAGTGACCTCCAGGCTCACCCACACGAAACTATCGTTAGTGACCTCCAGGCTCACCCACACGAAACTATCGTTAGTGACCTCCAGGGTACCACACGAAACAAGGTCTCCTAACACCTGCTGCTTCAGTTACCTAACACTAGGAGATAGTTAAGTGATAGTAACCCTCCAGGGTTATTCTTGAGTTATACCGGGTTAGTAACTCTCCAGGGTTATTCTCGTGTTATCCCGGGTTAGTAACTCTCCAGGGTTATTCTCGTGTTATCCCGGGTTAGTAACCCTCCAGGGTTATTCTCGTGTTATCCCGGGTTAGTAACCTTCCAGGGTTATTCTCGTGTTATCCCGGGTTAGTAACCCTCCAGGGCTATTCTCGTGTTATCCCGGGTTAGTAACCCTCCAGGGTTATTCTCGTGTTCTCCCGGGTTAGTAACCCTCCAGGGTTATTCTCGTGTTCTCCCGGGTTAGTAACCCTCCAGGGTTATTCTCGTGTTATCCCGGGTTAGTAGCTCTCCAGGGTTATTCTCGTGTTATCCCGGGTTAGTAACTCTCCAGGGTTATTCTCGTGTTATCCCGGGTTAGTAACTCTCCAGGGTTACTCTTGTGTTATCCCGGGTTAGTAACTCTCCAGGGTTACTCTTGTGTTATCCCGGTTTAGTAACTCTCCAGGGCTACTCTTGTGTTATCCCGGGTTAGTAACTCTCCAGGGCTACTCTTGTGTTATCCCGGGTTAGTAACTCTCCAGGGTTACTATTGTGTTATCCCGGGTTAGTAACTCTCCAGGGCTACTCTTGTGTTATCCCGGGTTAGTAACCCTCCAGGGTTACTTTTGTGTTATCCCGGGTTAGTAACCCTCCAGGGTTACTCTTGTGTTATCCCGGGTTAGTAACTCTCCAGGATTACTCTTGTGTTATCCCGGGTTAGTAACTCTCCAGGGTTACTCTTGTGTTATCCCGGGTTAGTAACTCTCCAGGGTTACTCTTGTGTTATCCCGGGTTAGTAACTCTCCAGGGTTACTCTTGTGTTATCCCGGGTTAGTAACTCTCCAGGGTTACTCTTGTGTTATCCCGGGTTAGTAACCCTCCAGGGTTACTCTTGTGTTATCCCGGGTTAGCAACTCTCCATGGTTACTCTTGTGTTATCCCGGGTTAGTAACCCTCCAGGGTTACTCTTGTGTTATCCCGGGTTAGTAACTCTCCAGGGTTACTCTTGTTTTATCCCGGGTTAGTAATTATCCAGGGTTATTCTCGTGTTATCCCGGGTTAGTAACTCTCCAGGGTTACTCTTGTGTTATCCCGGGTTAGTAACTCTCCAGGGTTACTCTTGTTTTATCCCGGGTTAGTAATTATCCAGGGTTATTCTCGTGTTATCCCGGGTTAGTAACTCTCCAGGGCTACTCTTGTGTTATCCCGGGTTAGTAACTCTCCAGGGTTACTATTATGTTATCCCGGGTTAGTAACCCTCCAGGGTTACTCTTGTGTTATCCCGGGTTAGTAATTCTCCAGGGTTACTCTAGTGTTATCCCGGGTTAGTAACTCTCCAGGGTTACTCTTGTGTTATCCCGGGTTAGTAACTCTCCAGGGTTACTCTTGTGTTATCCCGGGTTAGTAACTCTCCAGGGTTACTCTTGTGTTATCCCGGGTTAGTAACCCTCCAGGGTTACTCTTGTGTTATCCCGGGTTAGTAACTCTCCAGGGTTACTCTTGTGTTATCCCGGGTTAGTAGCTCTCCAGGGTTACTCTTGTGTTATCCCGGGTTAGTAACTCTCCAGGGTTACTCTTGTGTTATCCCGAGTTAGTAACTCTCCAGGGTTACTCTTGTGTTATCCCGGGTTCGTAACCCTCCAGGGTTACTGTCTCTAATAAAAAATAGTCGCCGTCTTTATTTCAACTTTTGCCGCATCTCCTTTTCATATTCCTACTTCTCCGTCCTCTTTCCGTTCCTCTCTTTCTTTTTGTGCCCCTCCATCCCCCCCCCCGCTCACTTCTCTTATCAGTCGTGACACACTTGCTCCCACCCCCTCTCTTGACACCCTTGCCAACACACAGTTATCCAACACAGGTTGTACAAGCTCTCACGCATTCTTACCTAGAAATCTGCGGGGTTGAGGACGCGGAGAGGAACAGGAAGAAGAAACGGAAGATTAGAAAGGTAGAGGGATTGGTGAGGGAGAGGGATAATGGAGAGAATTACAACAAGATATACCTATCATCGATTCTGTGGTTCTATTATCTTTTTCTAGCTTGGCTCTTGGTCAAGCTTCCTTGTTAAGTGGCTGTTCAACCAGGCTGGTGCTGTTAGCGGCCCACTGGACTATATAGTTATCACCAGCTACTTCATCTGTTCCTCTTCAAGAGTTCTATAGTTGTACCGGCAATATTTCTGATATCTGCTAGTAGCATATTGAATAGTGTTTGGCCAAGTATATTGCCTTTTATACTACGTCTATTCTACACATCCTTTCTTACTTCTCACTGCGGTTAAATTGTTATGGTAATAATGTGTACATTTTCAACCCCGTTCTTAATATCTTCCAGGCGTATTTTATATATAAATTTTCTAAGTATTTTTGGTCGTTCGCAGTAGCTTAAATGATTTATTGACTATGACTGTAGTACATTTTCCAGCTCTGATATATAATAAAACTGGAGAACAAAGAGGAGGATGAATCAGAGGAAGGAAGGAAGGATAAATAATAGGTGGTGAGCCAGGTGGCCCTCAAGGTGCCACGTGTTTCACCTCATTAGCCACCACCAGGTGAAGTTTTACGATTAATGAGATATTTAGATTCATTTATACACTAGAGCCATGCTGCGCGGTGCACCCTGCTGATGTTACTGTCGCGAGAGAACCACCACTAAAACGACAAGGGAAACGACGAGAGCAATGATGACAATAATGATAACGACTACTAACGCGAAAACGATAGATACGAGAATGGCTACGAAGACGAAAAAAGTGAAACCGAAGATGACGAAATATGTTGAGAGTCGACATACTGAGGCAACCAAAGTGGAACTTTTCTGTGAAAAGGTTACCAAGACATCAATATGTAAATAAAACTTTTCACCCAAAAACCTGACTTAAATAGACATTTCGGTCCGTCCTCAACCACTGTCAAATCTCAACTGAGATCTGACACTGGTTGACGACTGAGGCTTGACAGTCAAGGTATTGTGGAGTTTTATTCATCTTGTATACAACTTCTAACAAGGTAAAAGGACACAAGTGCAACTAATGTGACATTTAATTGTGGCAACGTTTCGCTCTCCAGGAGCTTTGTCAAGCTTAACGCCTTCACAAAGCTCTAGTGTATAACCTAACATTCTGTAGGTAATTCTACCAACATTATTACAACTTCTAACAACACCATGAAGTTCCTCTCTCACTTCCTCTTCTTCGATCTCCCTCCCTGTCCTGTCCTCACCTTGTATTCCCCCCCTCCTCCCTCCCTCCCATTCCATCCCTTCCTATCTCCCTCTATCCCTCCCACAACAACTCCCACTACAGGTCTCCAACACCAACACCAGATACAATCTCAACACAAACAAATTCCAACACCAACTATATAACTCGCAAATATTACTATTAAAAAAAAACCAGTAATGAACTTTCACCCTCAATGTTAAGCAATTGGTTTTGACAGTTGAAAAAATACTTAAATTTTTGTATATAAAAAATAGTAATGTTGTACTTTTTCCCAACCAGCGGCAATAATTGCTTTTTTGGTATGAATTAAAAGTCATTCGTTTTTTTAAACTTAGGGTATTAATTTTTTAAAAAAAAACTTAAACGTTATTTAATCTGAAACACATGAATGAGATAAATCTTATGATGTTTGTGTCAGAAAATTTGAGGTGTTAAGGCGGTCACCAGAAGTGATGGTGGAGACGTCAGAGACTCTGTACAACACGTTTTTACTGGGCCGGCGTTTTGTTCTTTTTTGGATATTTTTTATCTAAACGGATCGAAACTTTGTTTCAATAAAAACGTGTTGTGTAGAGTGCGTCTTTTATTCAATATTGGTGGTAGTATTCCATTAGAGTTCAACTTGCTGGCAAATATCTTAGCATCACTGGCACTCTTGCTGTTATATAGTGCCATCCAGAATGTCTTAAACCTTACATCTTCCACAAAAACAAGAGCAATCACAATAAAAATAGAGGAGGCAGTGCCACACACCTGACACAAGGAGGCAGTGCCACACACCTGATACAAGGAGGCAGTGCCACACACCTGACACAAGGAGGCAGTGCCACACACCTGACACAAGGAGGCAGTGCCACACACCTGACACAAGGAGGCAGTGCCACACACCTGACACAAGGAGGCAGTGCCACACACCTGATACAAGGAGGCAGTGCCACACACCTGACACAAGGAGGCAGTGCCACACACCTGACACAAGGAGGCAGTGCCACACACCTGACACAAGGAGGCAGTGCCACACACCTGACACAAGGAGGCAGTGCCACACACCTGACACAAGGAGGCAGTGCCACACACCTGACACAAGGAGGCAGTGCCACACACCTGACACAAGGAGACAGTGCCACACACCTGACACAAGGAGGCAGTGCCACACACCTGACACAAGGAGGCAGTGCCACACACCTGACACAAGGAGGCAGTGCCACACACCTGACACAAGGAGGCAGTGCCACACACCTGACACAAGGAGGCAGTGCCACACACCTGACACAAGGAGGATTCAGTGCCACACACCTGACACAAGGAGGATTCAGTGCCACACACCTGACACAAGGAGGATTCAGTGCCACACACCTGACACGACGAGGAGGCAGTGCCACGCACCTGACACGAGGAGGAGGCAGTGACACACACCTGACACGAGGAGGAGGCAGTGACACACACCTGACACGAGGAGGCAGTGACACACACCTGACACGAGGAGGAGGCAGTGCCACACACCTGACACGAGGAAGCAGTGCCACACACCTGACACGAGGAAGTAGTGCCACACACCTGACGAGGCAGTGCTACACACCTGACACGAGGCAGTGCCACACACCTGACACGAGGAGGCAGTGCCACGCACCTGACACGAGGAGGCACTGACACACCTGACACGAGGAGAAGGCAGTGCCACACACCTGACACGAGGAGAAGGCAGTGCCACACACCTGACACGAGAAGGTAGTGCCACACACCTGACACGAGGAGGCAGTGCCACACACCTGATACGAGGCAGTGCCATACACCTGACACGAGGAGGCAGTGCCATACACCTGACACAGGCAGTGCCACACACCTGACGAGGCAGTGCCACACACCTGACACGAGGAGGCAGTGCCACACATCTGACACGAGGCAGTGCCACACACCTGACACGAGGCAGTGCCACACATCTGACACGAGGCAGTGCCATACACCTGACACGTGGAGGAGGCAGTGCCACGCACCTGACACGAGGAGGCAGTGACACACATCTGACACGAGGAGGCAGTGCCACACACCTGACACAGGCAGTGCCACACACCTGACACGTGGAGGAGGCAGTGCCACACACCTGACACGTGGAGGAGGCAGTGCCACGCACCTGACACGAGGAGGCAGTGACACACATCTGACACAAGGAGGCAGTGCCACACACCTGACACAGGCAGTGCCACACACCTGACACGTGGAGGAGGCAGTGCCACACACCTGACACGTGGAGGAGGCAGTGCCACACACCTGACACGTGGAGGAGGCAGTGCCACGCACCTGACACGAGGAGGCAGTGACACACATCTGACACGAGGAGGCAGTGCCACACACCTGACACAGGCAGTGCCACACACCTGACACGCACACAAGTTACTATCAACCCAAATAAACTGAAGATAACAAAAAAATTTAAATGGAAAAATGTTAAGGATCTTAATAGGAGCAAAGCGTAAAAAGTGTACCATGATTATTATACTTTTCAGCAGTTAATTCTACGATGAGAGATAAGTGCTAGTATCATAGCTTTCTTATTTCCAGCTGTTATAATACGCGTGTAATCAACGCAGGAAAATACAGCGTTGTATTTGTGATATATGACCAACACGAGGAAAACACTGTGGATAAATGGTTCAGAGAACCGACAAGTTGATAAGTTAGATACGTGTGCAACACTTGCTAGTATCTTTATTGTGGAAACGTTTCGCCACACAGTGGCTTCATCAGTCCTATACAAAGAAGAATGGTGAAGATCTAGAGTTGGGTAATCAGTTTCCTTAATAATGATACCCAAGTATTGCCTTGGTGTTAAAGAAAGCCATGTGGTTGTAGGCCTGGTCAATCAAGCTGTAGGTACTTTGTACACGCAGTTCGATGCAGGTAGTTCACTCTTGCTTCACCAGCAATGATTTACACTGAGCCGCCACACCTTACTACATTGCCAAACAGAACGAAAAGAAAGGAGAGAGAAAAAAACAGCAGGTGTAGAAGAGTAACAAAAATAAGTATAGGAATAAAAAGGATGAGGACTATAAAGGATTCTAATAGGTGTTAGGGAGGGAGGATGAAAAGGTATGGTGGAGGTGGGAGGGTCGTGTATCAGGATATGTGAGGAGGGCTTTACCTCAAGGATCACACACGCCCACTGCCCACCACCTGCCATAAGCGATCATAAAACCTTGCTCACACCACTAAATGCATTACAAAAAGAAGCCAGACAAACGCCACATTCTTCACTCTTTGTTCTCGTGTTCGTGTCTGTCTCTGGCGGCTAGACTCTTCGCTTGCCTGCCTACCTCTTGTCGCGTCTGTGTTGACAAGTAGACGTGTTGTCTAACTACCTACTTTTGTGTGTGTCATGCTGTTTAACGTGAGCACCACAGCCTGATTGATTAGAAACTGCAATTACGAACCCGTCAAGTTCCCTCTTGAAGTCAGCTAGGACTCTTGTTGGCAAGACCTTATATTTAAAGGGAAGGCTGTGAAAACTATTGGAATCTACATTAAATGATTTCATTAAGTGTATTTTGCACGCCTGCCGATCCTCCCGCTTTCGTGGGATTTAATTCAGTGCGCAGATTTGGGACCGGATCCTCCAGTATTTTACAGGTATAAATTATGCTGTAATTTTCTCGCCTGCGTTCCAGGAGTACAGCTTAAAGGCTTATGCATTCCAAATAATTTAGGAGTTTTCATACGGGTAGTGAAACTCATGTGTACATTCTCGAGATCTACAATTTCACTTGGTTTAAAAGAGGCTGTTAATGTAGAGCATCATTCCAGCCTACTACCTTTGTATGTCTTGTCTTTCCGTAATGAAAGAGGTGAGACAGGTAAGAAACCTCTGTGGATATAAATAATGGCTGGATATAGACGTGCGATATCATGTGGTAATGACGAGGCAAGTGTGGAGCAACAAGTGAAAAACTGTGTGTGTGTGGGGGGGGGGGGGATAACTGTTGTCTATTGGTGATACCGTTGATCACCGCCCCCGCGGCCCGAGCTCCGACCATGCCTCCTAGCTGACTCTTTTTCATGCGACTACTTAAAATATACATGGCAAAGTGATTACTTAATTATAGTTACATGAGCTATGCTTGTGGTGTGCAGTATACCATCTTAAAGTTGTCAATAAGTTTTCACATTCTACTTGCTCTTGAGTCATCACATTTTACCTACTCTTGGGGTCATGTTCTGGTACTGTACCAGTTTAATTGTGAAGAAAAACACGTTTCATACTTCCATGTAGCTCATCTGCCCATTTATTGTCGCTAATACTGAACAGCATATGTCCACTGATCAATATGATTCCTGCTAATATAACATAATGCAGTTCACCTGGATCACCAAGAAAATTAAGACTGGATACCTAGACCTTTCAGTACAAAAGATATAGATAAATGGTTCAGATAATCGACAAGCTGATAAATAAGACACTTGTGCAACACTTGACTATATTTTGAAAACGTTCCGCCATTCACTGGCTTCCTCAGTCCAATACAGAGAATGGTTGGAGATCAGGAGTTTGAGGTAATCAGTCCTTCAGCCTGGAGTCGATGTGATGAATCCATCAACCTGAGGGACTGATTACATCAAACTCCTGATCTTGAACCATTCTTCTCTACCGGCCATATGTTCACTAAGGTTTTTTTTGTCAGTGTTTGCAGTTTCTGTACTTCCAGTCGCATTCTGTCTGGTCTCCCCGCTTCTTCCCAGAATTGCATGACCTTGCACTTACTGAGATTGAACTCGGTAGCCACTTGTTTGGCCACCCCTGCAACCTAAGCCTCAGGAGGCCCTCTCTCCTCTCCCGTTTATATGTATTTCAAGTTGCACTTCGTCTACAAACAAGACAGGATTTGATCACCTTTGACAGTCACTATATCACTAATAGTGACTTTAGTACCGATGGGGACCCCACTTATAACTCTCGCTCATCCAAGTACTTTCTCCAGTGCTGTCTCTGTCTTGTCTTTCTGGTACTCCTTAATCCACTGCTTGCCTGTCTAGCTTGTGGATATTACTGGTGTGTTTGGTGTCAAATTTGTGCCTGCGGACTGCTGGCCGTGGCACATCAATTTTCTTTATAAGATTTGTCGGTATTGTCCGCAGGTTGTGTAGGAGAATGGCTCTGACTAGGCTTTGTAATGGTGGTGGTGGTGTTGTTGGCAGCAAGAGCAGTAAAGGAAGGTGTCATTGTGACCAGGTTGGGGACGACAGTGAAGGAAAGTGTTACTGTGACCAGGCTGGGGACGACAGTGAAGGAAAGTGTTACTGTGACCAGGCTGGGAATGACAGTGAAGGAAAGTGTCAGTGACACCAAGCTTGGGACCACAGTGAAGGAAGGTGTCATTGTGACCAGGCTGGGGACCAGAGTGTACAAAGTTGCAGAAGACACCTTACCAAGGAACTGGTTTGTATCTGATACTGACTGCTGCTCTCTCCCTCCTAGCTACTTATCCAACCTACCTCCCCCACACCTTTCTTCTCCACCCACACCTCTACCTGCACCTCTCTTCTCAATCCACACCTTTTCTACTTACACCTCCCTTCTCCATCCACACCTTTTCTACTTACACCTCCCTTCTCCACCCACACCTCTACCCTTCACCCATACCTTAAAGATAGCTGAGGAACCCTGGCCAGAATACCTGACAATATCCTCAATGCCCTACTGAAGTCTCCACTCAGGCTGACAGACTTCGACATCTTGTATGAGCCTCATCCTGTATTATGGAATATGACAGAAACGGGTTTTGTTCCCACTGTGTAACTGTCATACAGAATAGGCTAGTAGCACAATGCTGATGTATCCAGTTTCTGTTTAATAAAACAAAAAGAAATTTACGACCACTCCACATACATTTATTAAAAAGTGTACGGCTTTTCAGTCGATTAGAAAGGATGTCAATGAATTTCACTTGACAAAGTGAAGCTCTGCTTGAATGAATGTGTCTGTGTCTGGCTCCAAGGGTGGCTTGTGAAGGGTGGCTTATGGTAAGCCATGGTGGTCCCAACAGCTAATTTCCAGCCTGTGAGAGCAACAGCAGCACCGTCTGGCAGGCCAGGTCGTCGCCAGCCAACCTGCAATCCAAGGCGTGATCGGCCAACGTGTCGTACTGCCTCAGCCGTCACGTAATGTGGTGGGGCGTGCCGCGGCGTCTACCAGGCAGCCAGCCAGCCAGCTTACCCCACCCCAGCTAACCCAACCCCAACCAACCCCTCCCCTCCCCTCACACACACACACGAGGGGACAGGAGCTGTGAATCGACCCCTGAAACCACATACAGGCCTGTACACACATGCATGTACACACGAAGAAACCCAGCTTCACACGGTGTGGGTCCCGGTTCGATTCGCGGCGAAGGGGTGGAAACATTGGACGTATTTCCTTACACCGGTTGTCTATGTTCACCCATCAGTAAAATGGGTACCTGGGTGTTAGTCGACTGGTGTGGTTCGCATCCTGGGACAAAACTGACCTAAATTGCCCGAAATGCTCTGCATAACCAGGGGCTTTCTATATAGTAGTATGTCACTGATGTCAGGTAGGACTGTATACCTTGTACATGTACTTGTAGTAAATAAAAATATTATTATTAATAGTATTTATACACCACAAGAATAGTAGGTACTCTATAGGAATAGTGATAATGCTGTGTTATAGTAGCAGTAACATCGTAGGAATACCATCGTTCCAAAATACTATCACATGTCTCGTTGACAAACGTAACCTGCCCGTTTTTTTGGTTACTGTCGGTTTAAAAATATAACAAATGTAAAGTTTCCGTATTATGTTAGACTGGGTAGAAATTTACGAACAGTAATTAGAAGAAAATCGAAGGTTCTAACTGACGAACAGTTTGCAGGAAGAGTTAATTGCGTAAACACCATACACAGCTTCAAGATAATGAGTAACACACACGTGCAGCATCTGGGTATCTCTATTAGACGTTTACGCCTTCACAACACACTAATAAATCCCGCTGTGCAGAATCTGAGAAAGCTTTGTGTTCAAAGCTTTCTTCATATGAAGGTTATCCCAGTAGTGGTACGTAAATGGTATACAATCCCGACAAGATGAAGAGTTAGACATGTGCAACATCTGGTTACCTTTTTTGTAGACGTTTCATCATCCAGTGGCGTTATCAATATACCACTAGGACATAATGTGAAGAATGTAAAACTATATACAAAAGATGAGGTAATTAGTCCCATAGCTGAGGGACTGATTACCTCATGTCTTGTATATGCTTCTACAGTCTTCACATTATGGCCTTGTATTGTATGATAAAAACCACTGGATAGTTAAACGTCTACAAATAAAGATACCCAGATGTTGCTCATGTGTCTAATTCTTCACCGTATCCACGTAGTCTTATTCATCAACTTGTCGGTAACATTATAATAATTTATGAGTATATATTTACAGTTTTTTAATATTTCCAGTGGTTGTATCATCTATCGTCCTCCAGTCCATTCCATTGTTCTATCACTGTAAATATAGACTATACTATCCTTTCAACATCTCTTCCTCAGTTTACCATTATGGCTTCTTGTACAAATAGGGAAGTGTACACAACCTTGGGTGGGTGGAGACTTATGGCAGATCTCCTTACACCTGCAGACCCTGTTCACTGGGTAGTAAACAGGTACTTGGTGTTAGTGGACGGTTGAAAGTCGCATTCCGAATAGATTTTTAGATTTTGCCCCGAGCGTTGAGTTTATTGTGCAGCGGCACTCATCCTGTGAGTGAACATACTACCATAAAAGCAGTACATTGCAGCCTGAATACTTGACACGTCACTGGCAGTATCAACTCCATTCTTGCTTCTTTTAGTTTAACTGCAGCAAATCCTGCATATTTTCGTATATTGCTGTCACTCTTAGTTACATGGTGCTTACCCCGTTCAGACGTGTGTAGTATTAATAGCATAGTGTTGTAATCTGCTACACTATAAGATATAGTGTTGGAGTGTGTGTTGATCCTTCTGTCACACTGTATATTGTCTTTCTTCTCTCAGCGTTGCTACACCAATCTGCCACATATACAGGTAACTTAACCTGGTCACTACCGTGTCTATTCTCATAAAACGTCGAGTACAAACACGAAATTGTACAATCCACTTCACACTAAATACAATTAAACAACATAAACAAAAGATGAATCGTGAAAGGAAGTGTGAGGTGGAGGCATGTCATGTTGAAGGGAGGTGGGGAGTGTGGGCTGGGACCAGACAGTGGACCTGCCTGACAAGATCAGCTTGCACCAACTACCACATTATACAGGCTGCCACACTAACCTCACCCACCTCAACACAACTTTTCCTCCAGCTCCCTCACTTTTCTCCAATCCTCAGAGACTAATATCCTAGCATGTGTATTCAGCTACATAATAATAATAATATAAAAAATGTTCTTCATAATAACATCGTACACTTCTCAACATAAACGTCACCAACAAGCCATTAACAAACAGTATAATTTATTACAGTTTTAATACAATGCAGTTACAAAAATAATTGTGATATAGCATGGTGAATGTTATCATTTGTATTATATTAAGAGCTGGAGTGAATGTTAGTTAGGTTATCTGTCAAAACTGCACAGGTAGCCAGCAACGACAAGAGTTACGTTTAGCGTGATTACTGGAGTTCCACTATAATTTGTAACTTGTAACAGCAGAGAATTCTGTATCAGTGGGCGATATTGTTTGAAACATGTCGGAAACAGGTAGTAAGGTATGCAGCCCATCACTGTACCAGCTGATCCCACCCCCACAACCACACGTGTCTCAACTCACCCCCGGCAACACCACCCACTGTAACCATTACAAGCCCCCCCCCCCCGATCACACCCACCATCACTAGCGCCTCGACTAACCACCTACAACACCGCTACCATCATCACTAACGCCTCGACTCACCACCTACCACACCACTACCACCATCACAGGTGCCTCCACTCACTACCTACCACACCAATACAACCATCACAGATGCCTCCACTCACTACCTAACACACCACAATCACAGGTGCTTCCACTTACTACCTACCACAAGACTACCACTCTCACAGATGCCTCCACTCACCACCTACCACCATTACAGGTGCCTCCACTCACTACCTACTACACCACTACCACCATCACAGATGCCTCCACTATCTACCGCACCTCTACCACCATCACAGATGTCTCCACTCACTACCACACCACTACCACCACCACAGGTGCTTCCACTTACTACCTACCACACCACTACCACCATCACAGGTGCCTTCACTCACCACCTACCACACCACTACCACCATCACAGGTGCCTCCACTCACTACCTACCAAACCACTACCACAAATCACAGGTGCCTCCACTCACTACCTACCAAACCACTACCACAAATCACAGGTGCCTTCACTCACTACCTACCACACGACTACCACCATCACAGGTGCCTCCATTCACTACCTACCACACCACCACCACCATCACAGGTGCCTCTACTCACTACCTACCACACCACTACCACCATCACAGGTGCCTCCACTCACTACCTACTACACCACTACCACCATCACAGGTGCCTCCATTCACTACTTACCACACCACTACCACCATCACAGGTGCCTCCACTCACTACCTACCACACCACTACCACCATCACAGATGCCTCCACTCACTACCTATCACACCACTACCACCATCACAGGTGCCTCCACTCACTACCTACCACACCACTACAAACATCACAGATGCCTCCACTCACAACCTACCACACCACTACCACCATCACAGGTGCCTCCACTCACTACCTACCACACCACTACAACCATCACAGATGCCTCCACTCACTACCTACCACACCACTATCACAGGTGCTTCCACTTACTACCTACCACAAGACTACCACTATCACAGATGCCTCCACTCACCACCTACCACACCACTACCACCATCAAAGGTGCCATCACTCACTACCTACTTCACCACTACAACCATCACAGATGCCTCCACTATCTACCACACCTTTACCACCATCACAGATGTCTCCAATCACTACCACACCACTACCACCACCACAGGTGCTTCCACTTACTACCTATCACACCACTACCACCATCACACGTGCCTTCACTCACCACCTACCACACCACTACCACCATCACAGGTGCCTCCACTCACTACCTACCAAACCACTACCACCATCACAGGTGCCTCCAATAACTATTCACCACACCACTACCACCATCACAGGTGCCTCCACTCACTACCTACCACACGACTACCACCATCACAGGTGCCTCCATTCACTACCACACCACCACCACCATCACAGGTGCCTCCACTCACTACCTACCACACCACTACCACCATCACAGGTGCCTCCACTCACTACCTACCACACCACTACAGCCATCACAGATGCCTCCACTCACTACCTACCACACCACTACCACCATCACAGGTGCTTCCACTTTCTACCTACCACAAGGCTACCACTATCACAGATGCCTCCACTCACTACCTACTACACCACTACCACCATCACAGATGCCTCCACTCACTATCTACCACACTTCTACCACCATCACAGATGCCTCCACTATCTACCACACCTCTACCACCATCACAGATGCCTCCACTCACTGCCACACCACTACCACCACCAGAGGTGCTTCCACTTACTACCTACCACACCACTACCACCATCACAGGTGCCTTCACTCACCACCTACCACACCACTACCACCATCACAGGTGCCTCCGCTCACTTCCTACCAAACCACTACCACCATCACAGGTGCCTCCACTCACTATTCACCACACCACTACCACCATCACAGGTGCCTCCATTTACTACCTACC
This sequence comes from Cherax quadricarinatus, assembly GCF_038502225.1. NCBI lineage: Eukaryota > Metazoa > Arthropoda > Malacostraca > Decapoda > Parastacidae > Cherax > Cherax quadricarinatus. The sequence goes on from NC_091336.1 coordinate 9,026,278, forward strand.
ACACCACCACCACCACCACCATCACAGGTGCCTCCACTCACTACCTACCACACCACTACCACCATCACAGGTGCCTCCACTCGCTACCTACCACACCACTACCACCATCACAGGTGCCTCCATTCACTACCTACTACACCACTACCACCATTACAGGTGCCTCCACTCACTACCACACCACTACCACCATCACAGGTGCCTCCACTCACTACCACACCACTACCACCATCACAGGTGCCTCCACTCACTATTCACCACACCACTACCACCATCACAGGTGCCTCCACTCACTACCTACCACACCACTACCATCATCACAGGTGCCTCCACTCATTACCTACCACACCACTACCATCATCACAAGTGCCTCCACTCATTACCTACCACACCACTACCACCATCACAGGTACCTCCACTTACTACCTACCACACCACTACCACCATCACAGGTGCCTCCGCTCACTACCTACCACACCACCACCACCGTCACAGGTGCCTCCACTCACTACCTACCACACCACTACAACCATCACAGGTGCCTCCACTAACTACCTACTACACCACTACCACCATCACAGGTGCCTCCATTCACTACCTACCACACCACCACCACCATCACAGGTGCCTCCGCTCACTACCTACCACACCACTACCACCATCATAGGTGCCTCCATTCACTACCTACCACACCACTACCACTACAGATGCCTCCACTAACTACCTACTACACCACTACCACCATCACAGGTGCCTCCACTCACTACCACACCACTACCACCATCACAGGTGCCTCCACTCACTATTCACCACACCACTACCACCATCACAGGTGCCTCCATTCACTACCTACCACATCACTACCACCATCACAGGTGCCTCCACTCACTACCTACCACACCACTACCACCATCACAGGTGCCTCCACTACCTACCACACCACTACCACCATCACAGTTGCCTCCATTCACTACCTACCACATCACTACCACCATCACAGGTGCCTCCGCTCACTACCTACCACATCACTACCACCATGACAGGTGCCTCCACTCACTACCTACCACACCACTACCACCATCACAGGTGCCTCCACTCACTACCTACCACACCACTACCACCATCACAGGTGCCTCCGCTCACTACCTACCACACCACTACCACCATCACAGGTACCTCCGCTCACTACCTACCACACCACTACCACCGTCACAGGTGCCTCCACTACCTACTACACCACTACCACCATCACAGGTGCCTCCACTACCTACTACACCACCACCACCATCACAGGTGCCTCCACTACCTACTACACCACCACCACCACCATCACAGGTGCCTCCACTCACTAACTACCACCATCACAGGTGCTTCCACTCACTAACTACCACCATCACAGGTGCCTCCACTAACTACCTACTACACCACCACCACCATCACAGGTGCCTCCACTCACTACCTACCACCACCACAGGTGCCTCCACTACCTACTACACCACCACCACAGGTGCCTCCACTAACTACCTACTACACCACCACCATCACAGGTGCCTCCACTCACTAACTACCACCATCACAGGTGCCTCCACTCACTACCTACCACCATCACAGGTGCCTCCACTCACTAACTACCACCATCACAGGTGCCTCCACTCACTACCTACCACCATCACAGGTGCCTCCACTCACTAACTACCACCATCACAGGTGCCTCCACTCACTACCTACCACACCACCACCACCGTCACAGGTGTCTCCACTCACTACCTACCACATCACTACCACCGTCACAGGTGCCTCCACTCACTACCTACCACACCACCACCACCGTCACAGGTGTCTCCACTCACTACCTACCACATCACTACCACCGTCACAGGTGCCTCCACTCACTACCTACCACACCACCACCACCGTCACAGGTGTCTCCACTCACTACCTACCACATCACTACCACCGTCACAGGTGCCTCCACTAACTACCTACTACACCACCACCACCACCATCACAGGTGCCTCCACTCACTAACTACTACACCACCACCACCACCATCACAGGTGCCTCCACTCACTAACTACTACACCACCACCACCATCACAGGTGCCTCCACTCACTAACTACCACCATCACAGGTGCCTCCACTAACTACCTACTACACCACCACCACAGGTGCCTCCACTCACTAACTACTACACCACCACCACCACCACCATCACAGGTGCCTCCACTCACTAACTACCACCATCACAGGTGCCTCCACTAACTACCTACTAAACCACCACCACCACCATCACAGGTGCCTCCACTCACTAACTACTACACCACCACCACCACCATCACAGGTGCCTCCACTCACTAACTACTACACCACCACCATCACAGCTGCTTCCACTCACTAACTACCACCATCACAGGTGCCTCCACTAACTACCTACTACACCACCATCACAGGTGCCTCCACTCACTACCACCATCACAGGTGCCTCCACTCACTAACTACCACCATCACAGGTGCCTCCACTCACTAACTACCACCATCACAGGTGCCTCCACTCACTACCTACCACACCACCACCACCACCATCACAGGTGCCTCCACTAACTATCTACTACACAACCACCACCACCATCACAGGTGCCTCCACTCACTAACTACCACCATCACAGGTGCCTCCACTCACTACCTACTACACCACCACCACCATCACAGGTGCCTCCACTAACTACCTACTACACCACCACCACCACCATCACAGGTGCCTCCACTCACTAACTACCACCATCACAGGTGCCTCCACTACCTACTACACCACCACCACCACCATCACAGGTGCCTCCACTCACTACCTACTACACCACCACCACCATCACAGGTGCCTCCACTAACTACCTACTACACCACCACCACCACCATCACAGGTGCCTCCACTCATTAACTACCACCATCACAGGTGCCTCCACTCACTAACTACCACCATCACAGGTGCCTCCACTCACTAACTACCACCATCACAGGTGCCTCCACTCACTAACTACCACCATCACAGGTGCCTCCACTCACTAACTACCACCATCACAGGTGCCTCCACTCACTACCTACCACACATCCTACCGCTTGGCACATCAAGCACAAGATCTGGGAATAATAATGTCAGACGATCTAACGTTTAAAGAAAACATCAGAGTTTAAGCAGACAATGGCAGCAAAATTATAAGGTAGCTACGCCACTGATGGTACTCTTCAGTGCACTTGTACTACCACTTACACTAACTGCCAGGATAAGTGCTTTGTGAGGTCTAAGACTTAAGAGTGTTGTACTGACCTCACATTTTCTTTCCTCTCAGGTAAAATATTAATAATAAACAAAGATAATAGTATGGCTTCCTATCACTCTACACTCTCTTGAAAGGAGAAACAGAACTCATAATCTACACATGGAAAATGCTCTTGGCACAGGAGGTCCCTAATATCCACACTAAATAATTCACTGGAGTTAGAGATAAAGGGTGAACCTTACCTATAAACGATTTCGAGGGTCACCTGCCCCATGGCCCAGTGCTAGACCAGGCCTCCTGGTTGCTGGCCTTATCGGCCAGGGTGTTTGTGTTTGTACCTGTGACCTGTTACGCATGCGCAGTTTAAGGAAACGCAAGTTCCCCCGTCTTCTAATAACATGTTGCAAAGGTCTGAGCTTTGCTCAGACCTTTGCAACACAATTGTGAATTAAGGAAAGATCGTAGACTTCACCTTAACAAACAGACAAAGCAAATGTGATAGTAATTATGGACAAGGTAGATTACAGTGAAAAAAATGAACACGTTATTAGAAGACGTAGAAACTTAAGTGCCTCTTAACGTGTACTCAACAACAGCCAGACTGTTCAGAAACTGACTCTGGAAGACAACCAGGGGCTTGCTGCCAATCCCTCTTCAATATGAAGGAAGGGGGGGGGGGATGAAGTTCTAGTACCTTAATTAAGGGCCAATAAACCCTCAACTATCTTCAGGGGCTTAATCAAGTTCTCTTTTGATCAGCCAGGCTGAGATGTCTTCATGGGACTGCATACAGCGAACACAAATACCCTAATTGATCAGGCTATCAACAGAGATGCCTGGTGTTTGGCATCTGTTTCTTAGAAATAAGAATATCCATTTTCCCATTTTTTTCAGTTGTAATACCTGCTAATCTCATTCGTGTTTGCAAAATTCGTATAGTTAGTTTTCTTTTTCTTTCAGTGCTTCACTAATTTTGTAAAAGTGATCTAAATGTGTGAGTTGTTTAATTCTTGTTTTTTTTTTCATAAAATTAGCGAGTTGATTTCTCAGCACCTTTACGAAAATTGTGTGAGGTTAGTGCTGACCTTTTTTTGTGCAACTGCTCTACTACCACCTTTGTCAAGTTCGGCTGTATCTGCACTCTTCTGGAACTTAACAACCAGCTGTGATGTTTCACCTCTGGAATTTCAAGTGACTGTTATTTCTTCGAAAGAACACTATGTGCTTGTGTTAGTAATATTTTCCATGTCTTCGTATATGGCGTTCAGGTCAACGTGCTGAGTGCATGGCCATGCTGTCAGTTTCTTTAAAAGTCACCTCTGATATACCTTTGATGAGTTCCGAGAGTTCTTCTACTTCCAGAGCCTGGCCATGGGCCAGGCTCGTCTGGTGTGCGCCTGGTCCTCCAGGCTGTTGTTGCAGTCTCGGGAAGTTTAGCCAAAAAATAGATGTGTGATGTATAGGCTGGGAAGAGTTGATCAAAAACTGTCTGGGTCTTCAACGTACCGAATGTTTTCTTGAACAGTGATTCATGCTGTTCTTAGAAGATTTCGCTAATTTCTTGGCCATTTTCGTTATACGAGCCTCTTTTGAGTAGAGGACCAATACTGGAAGGGGCCTTTTATCTGAATTTCCGTTCCAATAAAAATAATTCGGATTTTTCCCGATATCTTATTCTACGTTTTTCCCCAGTATTACTGCCCTGACGGCTAGTTTAAAATACGGCAGGAAAGGCCATATTACCCAGTACCATCAACAGGTACAAGTAAATAAAACGGCTTGGATCTTGAAATCCTTCCTCCTGAAGTTGAACTATATAGTTCTAAAGAGAGACTGGGATCTCACCTTTATCTAAGATATTGTTTTTTCTAAAGAACATTAATTGGTGTGCTAGTGCTTTCCATTTCTTTATTAATAACCTTCCAAGACTGGAACCCAGCTACAGAGACTTGCCTAATTCTTTTTCGAAGTCTCTTATGTTTGTTTACACATGTTTTTCTCAGTGTCGGTTTATTAAAAATTCGGTGTTTTGCTGATAATTCATCAAGATGTTTAAAACACATTAAGTCACATTAGTGCAACTAATGTGACATTTTACTGTGGCAACGTTTCTCTCTCCAGGAGCTTTGTCAAGCCGTAACGGCTTCACAAAGCTTTAGTGTATAACCTAACATACTGCCGGTAATTCTACCAACATTATTCAAATAATGAAAAAGATTAATAAATATAAATACTAAACTAACGAATAAGGAGAGTAATTTGCCTGATATAAAGGTACTGACTACTGACACTGAACCAGACAAGTTTACTCAAATGTGAAAACCTCCACAAGGTAGAAGACTATTTCAGCGCTAAATAATACAACCACTGATATATTGCCATAAAGTTCATATATGAATTGTCTATACAGACTCAAAGATTCTTAGATCTAACCTATTTTCAGCCTATGTTATAATTTTATAGTTATTAGCTTATGGTAGATGATGTTTAACCTTGGAATGTAATCTTAAGGTTGACAAGAGAGGTTAAGCTAGTTACTGGAGAGTCGTGCATGAGATCCCTCTATGTTCATATATTCTAGTGTAGATGTTTCGAAAAGTAATAATAATATATCTAAGACTCCGGTTTGAACTGAGTGATAAATGATGCCTGAACACAGATATCGAACAGAGGTCGAACACAAAGGTCGAACAGAAGTCGAACACAAAGGTCGAACACAGAGGTCGAACACAAAGGTCGAACACAAAGGTCGAACACAAAGGTCGAACACAAAGGTCGAACAGAGGTCGAACACAAAGGTCGAACAGAAGTCGAACACAAAGGTCGAACACAAAGGTCGAACACAGAGGTCGAACACAAAGGTCGAACACAGAGGTCGAACACAAAGGTCGAACACAGAGGTCGAACACAGAGGTCGAACACAAAGGTCGAACAGAGGTCGAACACAAAGGTCGAACACAAAGGTCGAACACAGAGGTGGAGTAAGTGGATCCTTTCATATAAATTCACTACCAGTGAATAAAGAATTAACAAATATACTGAAATTTGTCCATGAAGAGGTAGTTTACTATAGTCAATAATAACCCACACCTAGTTGATCAGGCCCTGATCCATCGGGAGGCCTGGTCGTGGACCGGGCCGCGGGGGCGTTGATCCCCGGAATAACCTCCAGGTAACCTCCAGGTAACCAGGTAACATGGAGACAAACACAAGAGGCTGATTGATCTGTATATTTCGACCCCCTTCTGGGATCCTCTTCACAGTTTACAATAATGAACATCTTTACCAGCTGTGTCAGTACATATCCAAATTGATAATTTAAGATAAAAAAAAAATAAGATTTTTAATCAATTTTAA
>NC_091336.1:9037907-9240407 GCF_038502225.1 Cherax quadricarinatus
ACTAAATCAAAGAATAAGAAATAAACAGAGTAATTGTGGAAGACTCAATACTCACTTGTTCCTGTGGCGTGAAAGAGAATCAGAAGCCATTATTCGCTGACACCCCCTATATCCCGATAAAATTCGGGCGTATAACATGGCATATGGTCGTAAAACACGTTGTGGGCACAATACACGGTGTCTGAGAGGTGTGATCATCCCGTGTATTTGATGGAAAATTAGAAAGAATTGAATTGTGAAGGGAAAGGTATAACATAGCCTGACATGACACAATGCTCCTTACCAGGGGTGTGTATAAGTGTGAATCATGTGTATGTTAATATACAAAGCATTCCTCGGCAGGTATACAACACGACGCTACCACTAGTGTGTATAAGTATGAATTATATGTATGATGGGCGTATGGAAGAAAGAACTGGGCAAGCATACATACAACACAGCCCTGCCCACCACCCCACACGCTATTTCTACCTACTGACCCCTAAGATTATATAAATGACCAGTAATTACACTGCCAGACTGGCTAATGGTTGGGAGGGGAGGGAAGGGAAGGAGGAAGGATGGAAAAGAGGGAGAGGATGGAAGAAGAGGGTGGGAGTGTGAAGGAAAGATGGTGATAAGCAACGAAAGTATGGCGAGGGATGGATGACCCTACCATGATGAATCACTTCACCCTTGTGTAGTGATGAATCACTTCACCCTTGTGTAGTGATGAATCACTTCACCCTTGTGTAGTGATGAATCACTTCACCCTTGTGTAGTGATGAATCACTTCACCCTTGTGTAGTGATGAATCACTTCACCCTTGTGTAGTGATGAATCACTTCACCCTTGTGTAGTGATGAATCACTTCACCCTTGTGTAGTGATAAATCACTTCACCCTTGTGTAGTGATGAATCACTTCACCCTTGTGTAGTGATGAATCACTTCACCCTTGTGTAGTGATGAATCACTTCACCCTTGTGTAGTGATAAATCACCTCACCCTTGTGTAGTGATAAATCACTTCACCCTTGTGTAGTGATAAATCACTTCACCCTTGTGTAGTGATAAATCACTTCACCCTTGTGTAGTGATAAATCACTTCACCCTTGTGTAGTGATAAATCACTTCACCCTTGTGTAGTGATAAATCACTTCACCCTTGTGTAGTGATAAATCACTTCACCCTTGTGTAGTGATAAATCACTTCACCCTTGTGTAGTGATAAATCACTTCACCCTTGTGTAGTGATAAATCACTTCACCCTTGTGTAGTGATAAATCACTTCACCCTTGTGTAGTGATAAATCACTTCACCCTTGTGTAGTGATAAATCACTTCACCCTTGTGTAGTGATAAATCACTTCACCCTTGTGTAGTGATAAATCACTTCACCCTTGTGTAGTGATAAATCACTTCACCCTTGTGTAGTGATAAATCACCTCACCCTTGTGTAGTGATAAATCACTTCACCCTTGTGTAGTGATAAATCACCTCACCCTTGTGTACCGATAATTTGTCTTCACCCTTGTATGGTGATTTAAATATATTAATTATGGCAGATAGTGAGGTATGCCAAGAGTCAAGTAAAGATGAGATATAATATTTATTTTAAATACGTTAATTTTGTTATTAACTCAAAGTTAATATAAACATCTATATGATAAGTGCAATAAACTTGAGGTTATGGTTACAAAACTTGTAATCAGCAAACACAACTCTTTTTAAATAACAAGAAAATTAAAGTAATATACAAAATATCTAGAAGGTAGAATGGCTGCCACAGGAGACGTGTGCACACTTTGGTTTCCATAACAACACTCCCTTAAAAATATTTTATTCACTGCACAACAGTCCAGCGTTCATATATAAGTTGGGTAAAATTCGTTCTTTTTTTTTTGTTCGATATTTTGCCAAGGGAGATAATACATAAATATGACTTACGCACGCACGCACGCATGAGGCGGCTAGTTCCGGAGCTCAGGGGAATATCCTACGAAGAAAGGTTGAGGGAAATCGGACTGACGACACTGGAGGACAGGAGGGTCCTGAGAGACATGATAACATACAAAATAATGCGTGGAATAGACAAGGTGGACAGAGACAGGATGTTCCAGAGAGGGGACACAAACAAGGGGTCACAATTGGAAGCTGAAGACTCAGACGAGTCATAGGGACGTTAGGAAGTACATACTTCTCCAGTCACAGAATCGTCAGGAAGTGGAATAGCCTAGCAAGTGATGTAGTGAAGGCAGGAACCATACATAGCTTTAAGACGAGGTATGACAAAGCTCAGGAAGCAGAGGGAGGACCTAGTAGCGATCAGTGAAGAGGCGGGGCCAGGAGCCGAGTCTCAACCCCTGCAACCACAATTAGGTGAACACACACACACACACACACACACACACACACACACACACACACACACACACACACACACACACACACACACACACACACACACACAGGCTCAGTCATAGGAGCTCCCGGAGGACACTGCCATTATAAACACTTTTTTTTTTTTTTGACCGCTGGCCAAGTGATCATAGAACTAGAAGGGCGTAACGAATACAAACCTTTTTTGTACAACAGTGCAAAAAAAAAATAAGTGTTCAGATAAAGGTGTAATAGGGAGAAACTGAAAGATCTATAAAAAAAGAAAACTATGCGAGGAGAATGTTGACCAAGACGCATCAAAAGTACAAGTGAGTCTCAAGAGCTGATCAAACAGGAAGGAAAAAGACATGTTGCAGGATAAGCTTAGAACACACGATAAAGCTCTACGCAGAGAGAACACACGATAAAGCTCTACGCAGAGAGAACACACGATAAAGCTCTACGTAGAGAGAACACACGATAAAGCTCTACGCAGAGAGAACACACGATAAAGCTCTACGCAGAGAGAACACACGATAAAGCTCTACGCAGAGAGAACACACGATAAAGCTCTACGCAGAGAGAACACACGATAAAGCTCTACACAGAGAGAACACACGATAAAGCTCTACGCAGAGAACACACGATAAAGCTCTACACAGAAAGAACACACGATAAAGCTCTATGCAGAGAGAACACACGATAAAGCTCTACGCAGAGAGAACACACGATAAAGCTCTACGCAGAGAGAACACACGATAAAGCTCTACGCAGAGAGAACACACGATAAAGCTCTACGCAGAGAGAACACACGATAAAGCTCTATGCAGAGAGAACACACGATAAAGCTCTACGCAGAGAGAACACACGATAAAGCTCTACGCAGAGAGAACACACGATAAAGCTCTACGCAGAGAGAACACACGATAAAGCTCTACGCAGAGAGAACACACGATAAAGCTCTACGCAGAGAAAACACACGATAAAGCTCTACGCAGAGAGAACAGTGGTTTCAATACAAACTTGTTCTCAAAATTTTCTTTACAACTAATTCTGAGTTGACTGATGGTAAGGATCAACAAGGGTCACTGGGATGCAAAATAATTAAATTCGATGAGTGATCATTTAAAAATTAAAATACTTATGTCCAAAAATGACACCAAAGGAATATTAATACTATTATTATATGAAGCGCTAAATCCGTGGGGGTCATTAAGTGCAAGTAGCAGGAACGTTTGATCCTCCATCCGCTAATGGTGAAGCTGAGGCGCTATTCTCGCAGTCACCCAGGTTAATGGTAAAGGCAAGGAACCGGAAGGACGCCTGATAAGAAGGTTAGAACGCTCTTACCAGTTTGGAAGCAGATATTAGCAACAGAGAGACAACGGATTCGATACAAGGATGAGACAAATGTGATTCGAAAGGAGACGAACAGAATAAAACACACACAAAAAAAAGAGGACAGAACCGGGGTAGAATTGGAACAAATTAGACCCACAATCATTTAACATCCAGTGGGCGAGTAGAAAGATCTTTGCTAATTTATTCAATACCAAAACAAATAGAAATGCATATCCAGCACAAACATTGACACCTAAAACGGAGAAAGCTTCAAGGTTGACCACTGGACACAATAAGGGAACACTGTATCAACATCCGTGGCCCCAGATTATTCAACAACTTACCATTAGATATCAGAAACACTGCTGGGACAAGCGTAGAAGTCTTCAAGAGAAAACTGGACAAGTATCTTCACCAGGTGCCAAATCAACCAGGCTGTGAAGAATATGTGGGTCAGTGGGTCGTCAGCAGTAACAGCCTGTTGACCAAACGAACCTGGCCCAAGGCCGGGCTCTGGGAGTAGAAAAACACTCTGAACTCATCAAAGGTATATCAGTGTTCTCAAAGTGAGTGAACCATAGGAATACAACAGCGAATACACATGGGTCTCAATCCTGTACGTGAAAAGTTGAGCCAGATAAAGGTTCGTACATAATGCAGACTTAGCAAGTGCTCAGCGTATATTCAAAATGACATCTTAACGTGTAAGGAATAAGGTTAAAAGTGTAGAAACGACACCGAGATAATCAGAGAACTTTTTAATATATACTGAAACAAAACAATGTACGAAGAGAAAATTCCGAGTGGAAATGGCGAGTTTCGAAAAGCTACATGTAAGTGAATTTATTGATTGTTTGTGTGTTGCTGCTCAAGACCAGGGTGTATGCTGATCTGAACTTCAGTTAGGTACCAGATCCTCATTATTTGTGGATGCCAATGTATAAGGTCGGAAGTATTATCACGAGTGGTAGATACATCTATCTGCTGGCTGAAGGTGAATATATAAGTTTTAAAAATTCTTTCTCTGTGTGACAGTTCATCCCAACGACTTCCTGGGATTTTCTCTTATAACAGTATTTGCTACATTGTTCCATTTCGTGTGTCTTAAATTGAAACCTCGCAATAGGGTATGTGGGACCAGATTTAAAAGTTTCAAGACTCAATTTTTAATAGCCTGTCTTTGAACTGCTGAGAAGCTGAATCTGGTGGTTTCTATACAATCAACAGAATTTGATTTAAAATGTTTCCTACTATAACTTCGATTACATCATTAGGGGTATTGAATAACTCATTGCAAAGGACTGACTCTTTGTAACATCTCTATGAATACCCTGATTAGTTTGCTGGCGTGGCTTGTGCCTCCAGGTTCCTTCGTTTGTTATGTGGGGCAGTTTGTGCTATGAACTGTTTCGTATGCATCAACCTATAACACATTATAGGGCAAATAAATTTGCACGAGACAAAAGGACGCAAGTCTTCAGTTAAGAGGTTGCAGGTTTTTTTTTCGTGGGTGGTCAAATCTGCACATCCCATTTGTTTTTCCATCCATTACGTATTTGAAAACACCACAAGCATAAAATTTTCACATTTCGGTTTTGCGTTGGCTGTAATTTATGGGTTCTGTATCGCCAAAGTATTCAATTGTTTCTGGATTTGTATTAGAACTGGGGGCCAGTGATTGATGTGCTGTTTTTGTGTACTTTTTCCCCCTGTATCAGGAATCCTATCAATTCTTTTCTGCTGAACTCCTGAGTGGCATTCTATGTCTACATCTCTCACACACTTCCTGTTCTGTGGGATTTACCTCTTGGATGTATTCATGATTTTAGTTTGTGTCAGGGTGATCATGTAAATTATTTGCTAGTTCAGAGAGACCAGATAAAAATGTTTCTTCATTTACAGGAGGTATGTCAAACAATATCTGTAATATGAACACACTTTTGTCTATCACGTATCCAGTAAATACTGTAGACTGGTTTTGTGTCGTTAAGACACGATTGCAAACAAACCACATACCCCGCAAACCTCCTGGTGTGCAGGCTATGCTTTCTGTCCCCAGACAACTTAACTATGACATATCTGACAAGTTACACATTTAGCATACACCACCTTTGTGAAGTCATGTGCCATTATTGTCCATGTTTTGGATAATTCTGTATTTATTGTGGCTAAATGTCTGGTTTGTGGCTTCTAGTGCCTAGCTGAGTGCCAGGCCTATGGGCGAGTAAGTGTTGATAGGGGGTGAAAGATTGTGCCACACAGTATATCGAATATTTTACTGCGGTTACGATTATTAGCATTTTTCCACCTAGTGCTGGAGATCTTCTTTTTCTTTAATCACACAAAGTCTACTTGAGGCGAATATGTGAACTTTTAGATGGTAGTAGTATTTTTTTTTTCTGAACAAAATTGGATACATCAGCAATGTGTCGCGAGGCGGCAGTGCGGTGAGGGTGCAAGGTTGGGGAAGGCAGGCAGCCCTTCTCCTGTTACACTGCAGTAACTTCTTTTCAAGGATTGGGATTTTTGGCTGTCCTTTTTTTTTTTGTTTGTTTGTTTGTTTCTGTCTGTATTGATATTCTACCTCACTCTCTTTTGGTTGTTGTTTCTATTTTATTACTTTAGATCTTGTTGCATATTGCTTTTTATTTTGGACACAAGTTTTCTTTTTAACCATTACATCCGGAACTGTTTAGAGATATACGAGAGACCAACACCATGAATCACGACTCTTACAAACACTATTACAATATAAACTACGACTCTCTTACAAACACTATTACAATATAAACTACGACTCTCTTACAAACACTATTACAATAAAACTACGACTCTCTTACAAACACTTATTATTAACTACGACTCTTACAAACACTTATTATTAAGTACGACTCTTACAAACACTTATTATTAACTATGACTCTCTTACAAACACTTATTAACTACGACTCTCTTACAAACACTATTACAATAAAACTACGACTCTCTTACAAACACTTATTAACTACGACTCTTACAAATACTTATTATTAAAAATGGCTCTTACAAACACTTATTATTAACTACGACTCTCTTGCACACACTATTATATTAGCTACGACTCTTTACAAACACTATTACAAAACCAAACCAGTTTTAAAATAATACACTACACACCAGTGGTAAGTACGACAGTGCTGGAAAGAAGGCGGTCAATCAATTACAAAAAACACTTGATGGCAGAGTTAAAAACATGACAAAGGGTGAAATAAGGGCAGTAAGGAGGAGGGAGAGACTGGGAGGGGAAAAAATGGAGGGAGGGCAGAGGCAAGAAAAAGACATGAGGGAGGGGGAAGGGAAAGGATACGCCAAGAAGTGGAGTAGAGTCAACTAAACATTTCTAAGGCAAATACATATTCTGGGCCAACATAAAAATGCTGGGAGATAGAGATTTCACAGTTTCTCCTCACCGCTCTTCCTAAGGGCTATGAGGGAGGGGGAAGGGACACAGTGGCAATAACTTCCCAGTGTAAGAACACAGGACTAGGTCCTGCAGAATAGAACCTAGAAACTAGGTTCTACAGACTAGGTCCTACAGATGTACTACAGATTAAGGCTTTCCGGGACTGACATCTCATCTCGGGAAAAGTCTGGCTGGTAAATATATTTTTTCTGCAGCATCTCTGCATCTGGGTTAAAATACACAAGTAGAGACGAGATATATTAGGACCTGAGGAAACGACTTACGATGCAAAAACCAACTTGGTACGCTGTCATACACTTAGCACAATTACGCCTGCGCGGTTTTTTTCCACGAACATGTACAATATTAACCCATTATAGCCTTCCTCAAGTTAATAGCAGCTTTAGTCGAAAATAATACTGTGATGGATATAAGGTATTGTAATAAAGAGGTCGTATTTTATTACACTATAATTAAAACATTTTTATTAGCCAGGCATAAGATGAGATGTGCGTAGCTACATCGCTTCTTGTTGTGAATGTTAGCAAGTGGGTAAGCCAGGACACTATATTAGACCTGCGCCACTTCATCTCATATCCGCAGATGGAGAGCCATTTACAGACTTGATTATCGCCAAGTAAGGTAAGCAATATCTGTTTACCATTTTGGATAAAACTACTAGGCATCCCAAAGCGGTTCCTCTGCGTAGTATGAACACCAGGCCATTCTTAAATCCCTCAATAAGTTTATTTCCCACTTTGGCATTAGAGTACACGCGGATGTAACAGCGCAGGTCGCAGCTGGTGGCGGTATGGCGCAAGTCATAGCTGCTGCCAGTGTAGCGCAGGTCACAGCTGGTGCCAGGGACGTGATTATGTCTGGTGGCGTCACGAGACACTTAGACGCCTCGTTGCGTCCAAAAACATTCCCGCACTCCACTTTGCATCCAGATTCGCCTCGCACAATCATAACTTCTTTTTTACCATTAAATATTCTTATAATTTTTCCCCTTCTTTCCTCCGGGTCACTGGTAATTTGATTGGAGGTTCCTGAACAGCGGGCGGCTGCAGGAACGGCGGAAACGCAGTCTTTATCTTAGCTCACCCGAGCTCAAAGCATGCAAGACAAAATATATATATATACATATATATCCGGCGTGCAGTAGGAGGATTGAGTAGAGATGTCAGCAAGACGTACGGGAGGTCGTCTGCATGTGCAGCACTGAGAGCTAGATTCCCTCACCAATATTCTCCAACTCTCGAGGTCAACACTGACCCAGGCTGCTTGCTGGTTTTCTTGTTGTTGGTATAACTACCGCTGGTGGTAGCAGAGGCTCGGTGTGATGCATGCTGTGCTTGCTGCTGAAGACATTGTTGGTGACTGAGGCTGCTGGTGGTACAAAATTTTGATAGTCAATACAAACAGTAAATGGTCTTGAGACGCATGCTGTCCCTCTCCACCTAGCAGTAAATGGGTACCTGGGTGTTAGGCGACTGGTGTGGGTCGCATCCTGGGGACAAAATTAACCTAATTTACCCGAAATGCTGCGCATAACCAGGGGCTCTACAGTATGTCACTGTCATCTATGGTCTGTGTACGTTATACATGTACTTGTAGAAATAAAGAAATATTTTCCAGCATGAGTATATATTACTCACCATGAAATGAGAAACAAGCTTAAAATAGCATTCTAAATGAGAGAATATTTTAAAAAGAGCATGGCACTGCTTGTTTCAAAAGCTATTTTAACATATTTTGACCTCATTTTATATTCTGTCAATGCTTGGTCCCACGGAGTGTGATGCTGTCAGGCTGCTGGTGATGACAGAGAGGGACCGTGGTGGTAGGTATTGCAGGAGGGAGGATATGAGAGACACTGGTGATGAAGAACACTCATACAGCGGCGATCATAAAGATTCTCCATGACGCCACGAACATGACAACTGCAACGCCATGACGACGACAATGGAACAGGAGAAAGCAAGAGGGAACGAGAAAATCGTGACGAAGACGAGGTAAGATAAGCCATAAAACAGCACGACAGAGTGCATCATCTGACTCGACAAACAGTGAGCTCCATACAAGTTAAAATAACACACACACACCTACTGCCCACCATACTGTTACTGGTTTAGTGTTCACCGTACTGTGACTGGTTTAATGTTTTTTCTACACTTGCAGTTCGCCCTGGGGACCAGGCTTTTCTGTTACTGCCTATTCAAGCAGGCTATTGCTGCTGGCGGCCTGCTGGCCCACATAGCGATCACAGCCTGGGTAATCTGATACTTGGCGGAGGCAGTGATCCAGTTTTCTCTTGAAAACTTTTACATTTGGTCCGGCAACATTTTTTTTTCTGCGGGTCTTGGACCACTGAATCTAGTTTACACTTCCTCCCATATTTCTCACTGCAGTACGTTATGGTATTAAGAAGATTTGGTACTGTGACCTTACCCAGAGTATACCTGGAGAGCGTTTCGGGGGTCAGCGCCCCCGCGGCCCAGTCTGTGACTCCTGGCCTTAGGTATCTTTTATGCGTTCGTTAGTAGGAGTGAGTGTGTTAGTGTCTGTCGTCTCTATGCTCCTTACCTGGAGTATACGTGGAGGGTGTTCAGGGGGTCAACGCCCCCCGTGGTCCGGTACATTCCAAGTACTTTGATGCATTTCCAGTAGTTTAAATTCTTTATTGGGTCTATCCGGGCAGCAACGATCTCTGTCTTCGCTACCTCTGATATCTCTTCAGCCTTGAACGTCGACATTCAACATTCTGGACGAGACAGCACATATGACTGACAGTGTTATCAGTGGCATTATTGCTCATTATCTATCCTACAATTTTTCTAGACATCATGACAGTTGCCTTACTGAAAGATTAATGACATGATTATACACGTTTCTTTTATTTCATGGGCAGGTCCTCCTGTGTTTTATATTCAGTATTCCTTCTGAGTTCTTTATTTTGTACACTGTATCTGGGCAGTAGGAATTTATCATGGGAGTTATTTCTAGGGAAGCTTTAGGTATTAGTCGTTTTGATGAGGACCTGCCTCGCATGGGCCAGTAGGCCTTCTGCAGTGTTCCTCCATTCTTATGTTCTTACATCGAGTTATTTACCATTGTGTATCAGAAAACTTTGTTAGGTAAAAGGACACATGTGCGACTAATACCACCACAAAAAGTCACATTAGTTGCACTTGTGTTCCTTTACCTAGCATATTGTCGGTAATTCTACCAATAATATTACAGTAAAAAACTTTGTTGATATCTGCGTGTAGATTTTTCGTGTCTTTTATCTACGAAACTTTCATGCTTATTTTTGTATGATAATACAGCCGTGACTTGCGTTTTTTCTACGTCTGAGGATGAGAAACAGTAAAAGCACCAAGACGCTGCTTTCTGGTACTGAGTGAATATTTTATTCTGCTAAGGCTAGATTTTTGCTTCCTGTGTTCTGTTCGTTAGAGAATTAAATATCCATATTTCTAGGTTTCCTGTTGTACATGCTGACCATAATTCACGGGTTATCACCCAAATATCGCATATGTCAAACTCTTTAACGAAGTCTGTGTAGCCGTCATCTGGTGTTTGTAGGACACACAAGCTTCCATTACCCACCACACACTCCTGAATCAGTTGCACACCATACATGTTCCCTCGCGCCACACATACTAGTAGTGTGGCCAAACTTGTTTTCACTTGACACATTAAACACTCTAGTGGGTTTTTCCTCCTAGTTGATGGCCTGGACAGTGAGGCTGTGGGGTGGTCGTTGCACAGAATCCAATGTATAAACCCCCACAGCTCGGCTGATCAGGAATGGCTTTCGTAATGCCATTTATAATGATAGGGAGGGAAGACAGAAGAGCCTCCGGCAAGTGGCAAATCAACCAGGCTGTGATAGATATATGTGCCAGTGGACCGTCAACAGCAACAGCCTGCAGGTGTATGAAAACACGAAACCCGGTCATAGGTATACTCTGTATGCTTATTAAACTTTTTTTTTTAGTTTACCCACTGAACTCCTGGTTTTCAATGAGGCATGTTTTCACCGTTCACCAGACCTCTTGCTCTCACAAAGGGCTAGTTCAGTGTGCACGTTTGGTACCAGTCCTTCTAGTATATTTTTTCAGGTGTGTAACTGTAAAACACACATTTATAGTATATTAAACCCGAGAAAAATCTTCCCAGTTGACTCTCGCCATGTTGTGTACAACTACATATATGAGTAAGATACGTATGCAAAATTGGGTGTCTTTATTGTTGAAACGTTTCGCCTGCACAGTAGGCTTCTTCGGTCAAATACAGAGGCAGAAGGTGTAGTAGTGAAAATATGACGCAGTCAGTCCATAAACCTTGGAGAAATAGTGTTTGAGGTGGTCAGTCCCTCAGTCTGGAAAAAGAGTTCAGCTCCATAGTCTGGAACAATTTCGTTCCATATCATGGAACTGAACTCTTCTCAGGCTGAAGGACTAATCACCTCAAGTACTATTCCTACAAAGTTGATGACATCTTTACTTTGCTATTACACCTGCTGTCTCTGCATTTGACTGAAGAAGCCTACTGTGTGGCGAAACGTTTCAACAATAAAGGCACCTAACTGTTGTACATGTCTCGCTCATCAACTTGTTGGTATTTTATACCATTCTCAACACAGCTACATCACACAACATTATATAACCAACCTCTCTTAACAGTACACCTTGCAACACACTGCCCCCTCACACCTTGCAACACACTGCCCCCTCACACCTTGCAACACACTGCCCCCTCACACCTTGCAACACACTGCCCCCCTCACACCTTGCAACACACTGCCCCCTCACACCTTGCAACACACTGCCCCCTCACACCTTGCAACACACTGCCCCCTCACACCTTGCAACACATTGCCCCCTCACACCTTGCAACACACTGCCCCCTCACACCTTGCAACACACTGCCCCCTCACACCTTGCAACACACTGCCCCCTCACACCTTGCAACACACTGCCCCCGCCCACCTTGCAACACACTGCCCCCTCACACCTTGCAACACACTGCCCCCCTCACACCTTGCAACACACTGCCCCCTCACACCTTGCAACACACTGCCCCCCCTCACACCTTGCAACACACTGCCCCCCCTCACACCTTGCAACACACTGCCCCCTCACACCTTGCAACACACTGCCCCCTCACACCTTGCAACACACTGCCCCCTCACACCTTGCAACACACTGCCCCCTCACACCTTGCAACACACTGCCCCCTCACACCTTGCAACACACTGCCCCCTCACAACTTTGTACTTTGCAACCTTTCCCTTTCCACTTCATTTACTCTTGCACAGCCTACTCCGTCCAACTGACCCGCCCTCACCCACTCCTGAGGCGGTGCTGGCCAACTGTGGCCCACTCGTGGCCACCTACCCGTCTTCCACCACTCCTGAGATGGTGCTGGCCAACTGTGGCTCATTCATGGCCACCTACCCGTCTTCCACCACTCCTGAGATGGTGCTGGCCAACTCTGGCCCACTCATGGCCACCTACTCGTCTTCTACCACTCCTGAGATGGTGCTGGCCAACTCTCTATATTTTCCGTTCTCATCATTTTGCCTGGAACATCACCCAGCTCCCTCGTAACACAGCAACGGAGGGCCCCTTCGGGCACCTTCCCTAGGCCATCCTTTACGCCCCCTCCGCCCCTGCCCCTGGTCAGGCGTCAGGTGAATGTGGAGCCCCAGGAGAACCTTAGCTCCTGACGAGGGGATCCTGGAGAAGAGGCCAGACTGATATAATATACTAGTGGCCCCACTGAGACACCACCTCGCCCTGTCTGGCTCACACTGCAGTTGCTGTGTTTTTATATATTTGTTTCTCTCCCTCTCTTTCTGTCTCATGTTTTCTTTTTCTCAAGACTTTCTTCTCCACCTGACTAGCTTCTCTCCCCCCATCCTCCCCGGAGCTGGAAATAAACTCTGGGGCTCAGAAAGCCGACGTTCACGTCATGTGGCGTTGATTTGCGAGCCGTGAAAAACACGGTGTGGCCGCCTTGGCCCGATACCACCCTGCCCCGCCCCGACATCACCCTGACCCACCTCTGGTAGTGACCGTCCTATCTTCAACACTGCTTTTGTACTATACTAAATTTGGCCAATTTCTCAACATAGGCTCCCGGCAAGGAAGATGCTGCCGCCTTGACATAGGTGACGGGATCTTAATTCAGAAAATTAGAGCTACTGTTCACTTCCGTGAATCAAACCTGATTTCCTTCCATTGCCAAGGCGCTGTATAACCCCATACAGTTTAGCGCTTCCCCATAACTGAAGACGATTTCGTGGTTAACGGCCCCCGGCAGCTCGATCCCAGACCAGGTTCACTTGGTTCATAGCCTGATCAACCAAGCTGTTGGTACTAACCGCACTCAACTTCGAAGCCACTACTGATAGCATGACTATGCACTCTGTTCCAGGCTCAGACTCCTGGAACTCCACATTCATTAACAATATTGAAAAACTATATGCTTTAAATATATTATGGAGACAGTCTGGATCCAAAACCCATCCTGGTTCCAAACTGTTTCCAGAAGATATACGCTCGCGGTCCATAGATTTCTCTGACTGCGGTATAGAAATCGGGAAAAATCTATAGACCGCGAGCAATGAGGTCCAGCATTATCAATTTTATGAAGTAAAATTGCTTAATACAGATTTACAAGTGCACAACTAGAGAGAGAAATCTCATTAAGTGTAAACGAACCAAAAGTCTTAAAATATCATTCATGTACAAGGGGAGTTACCAACAGACCCCTGGATGTCTTCAAATGGGACTTGGATAAGTTCTTCAACGTAGGTTTCCCTCAGTGCAGCAGTACTGCATGCATCCATCATCAACTTCTTGATTGAACAAGCAGTCAACTGAGAGGCCTAGTATGGGGGTAGACCCCCTCCCAACTATCTACAAGTAACCAATATCCATAAACACCAATAAATGCACTAAGGCGAGACTGACGATCGAACAGAAAACTAGGAACTACCTAGAAGAGGAGGTGAATATACAAAATAAAACTGCACCAAGAGTCTTGCTGATCAGGCCATTCACCAGGAGGCCTGGTCTGGGACCGGGCAGTGGTGCCCTTGGGAGCAGTGGTACCCCTGGGAGCAGTGGTACCCCTGGGAGCAGTGGCACCCCTGGGAGCAGAAAACAGGTAAGATGCAAGTAATTTGATGAATACACCGCCACCCTGACACTATACGATATATAAATATTTAAACCCGCAATATGAGAGAATACATGAAAAAAAATGGTTGGCGAGGATAAATGAGAAAGAGAGAATATATAAGAACTGAGACATTATCATGACAAGAAGATGCAGTACTTATAACAAGCGACTCTCATTACACAAATAACCCGCACATAGAAGAGAAACTTATGACGACGTTTCAGTCCGACTTGGACCATTAACTACTGACTTTCATTGTAAAGCATAAAAACTAGACGATCTGTTAAGACGAAGGTGGAAATGGTTATAGGTTTAAGTTTTAGTGTTCAGGAAACAACGAGGATGAAGCAACACACAAAACTGAACCTCAAGAAACAGTTAACCCTTAAACTGTCCAAGCAGATCTACGTTCACATGTATATTGCTCCAAAAGCACATCTACGTTTTTTTTACATATTTTCAAATATAACAAAAAAAAAGTAGATCAAAGTTTTTTTACACGTTTTCAAATGAAAAAAAAGGAAGATCTACTTTTTTTACATACTTTCAAGTGTTGAAAAAATTAGATGAACGTTTGGACAGTTTAAGTGTTAAGAGTGAACGAGCAGGTAAGTTGTATGTTCAAAAACTAGATCCCCTTAAAGAAGGTTCCTTGATGTTAGTGAAGGGCTCTTGATCTAAAGAACTGAACCGATGCTTCAATTCCTTGAATCAAGCCTGAATATCTTGCGTCCCCTGAGGCAATGTACAACCCCTATTAGTTTAGTGCTCCCCCATGAATGAAGGAAGACAAATTTGTTCTGTATCTGATAATGACTGCAGAAGAACAAGAAATTTCAAACGCTGTACATACTTGAATCAAATTAGAAATGTTGACTCAGTAGCACTTGAAATTATATATATATATCAAGATATGATTTTATTACAGTATTATTATAAACCTGACTGACTGAACTACAGAAAATGAAACTCTACTTGAGAACTTCACTGGAGTCAAACATTAAATGAAATGGAAGGATTTAGCAATATATTTGTAAGTAAAATGGAAGGATTTAGCAGTATATTTGTAAGTAAAATGGAAGGATTTAGCAGTATATTTGTAAGTAAAATGGAAGGATTTAGCAGTATATTTGTAAGCAAAATGGAAGGATTTAGCAGTATATTTGTAAGTAAAATGGAAGGATTTAGCAGTATATTTGTAAGTAAAATGGAAGGATTTAGCAGTATATTTGTAAGTAAAATGGAAGGATTTAGCAGTATATTTGTAAGTAAAATGGAAGGATTTAGCAGTATATTTGTAAGTAAAATGGAAGGATTTAGCAGTATATTTGTAAGTAAAATGGAAGGATTTAGCAGTATATTTGTAAGTAAAATGGAAGGATTTAGCAGTATATTTGTAAGTAAAATGGAAGGATTTAGCAGTATATTTGTAAGTAAAATGGAAGGATTTAGCAGTATATTTGTAAGTAAAATGGAAGGATTTAGCAGTATATTTGTAAGTAAAATGGAAGGATTTAGCAGTATATTTGTAAGTAAAATGGAAGGATTTAGCAGTATATTTGTAAGTAAAATGGAAGGATTTAGCAGTATATTTGTAAGTAAAATGGAAGGATTTAGCAGTATATTTGTAAGTAAAATGGAAGGATTTAGCAGTATATTTGTAAGTAAAATGGAAGGATTTAGCAGTATATTCGTATACAATAGGGCCTCGGAACCGCTAGACAATGTGGTTTAATCCACAAACTCATAATCGACAGAAGTAATCAAATAACTACGTCGCGATAAAAAAAAAAACTGATGAGAATGATCTTGATAATATCAGTGAGACAAAAAATAAACAATGAACTTGGTATTAGAAAGCTAAGTGAACCAGACACTGTCATTATAAATGTTACTAAATGTCCTCCAGATGTATATAATACCACCAGAAAATTACGACAAACAAATGTTGTAAAAAGTGTAATACAAAATTAAACTACCGTTCTAAAATCTTAACGAGTTTAGTGTGCAAGATATAATGCAAAGAATGAAAGATGATGGAAGTCATTCAGAAGAGGAAATATTTAAATTTCTGAACAAGAAGTTTCGGAAAGAATTTTTGTGGCGAGATTTTAAGCTGGTAACAAGCAACTGAAATTAAGAACATTGAAACAGTAAGAGTCAAGAAGTTAGGTGTTGTAATGGTCCAGAAAACCGTCAAGTTGAAGAATGAGACTTGTGCAACGTTTGGGAATCTTTGTTGAGAAAACGTTTCGCCAGGCAGTGGTTTCTTCAGTTCACTACAAAGAAGAACGGTGAAAAATAAGAATGAGGTGATCAGTCCCTCAGCCTGGAGTCGATGTCTTCAGTCCATCAATCTTGAGAAAAGTTTTCTCAAGATTGATGATCTGAAGACATCGACTCCAGGCTGAGGGACTGATCACCTCATTCTTTTCCTCAGCTTCCACCATTCCTCTGTGTACTGGACTGAAGAAACCACTGCCTAGCAAAACGTTTTCTCAATAAAGATTCCCAAACGTTGCACAAGTGTCTCATTCTTCAATAAGTCAGGAAATTATTAATGAACAACGACACCGCTTAAAGGAACCAGACGAGATATAAGCAATGTATGAATGTAGCTCACACTCTTAATATTATTTTTAACCTTTTGAAAATGGAGTCAATTATTCGATAAAAGGTAAAAAAAAAAACAAGTGAATATTATATCAGTTCAAAAACATTTTGAACGAGAACAAAATCGCTAAATTGCACTACAGTCTTTCTCTACAGTATGGTAACATAAAATAAAAAAAGAGGTATTAAACTGGAACACTGTTACAGCAACAGTACAAACTTTGGAGAGAATAAGAGCTCATAATAAAAATTATTAACTTGAAATCTGAAAATAAAACAAAAATCAGCAGTAATCTAAAGCCAAGACAACAATGCATTAGTGTTCACAATAAAGTTAACAGAATTCTTGGCTTCATATCTAGAAGTATAAATAATAGAAGTCCTCAGGTTGTTCTTCAGCTCTATATATCCTTGGTTAGGCCTCATTTAGACTATGCTGCTCAGTTCTGGTCACCGTATTACAGAATGGATATAAATGCTCTGGAAAACGTACAGAGGAGGATGACAAAGATGATCCCATGTATCAGAAATCTTCCCTATGAGGATAGACTGAGGGCCCTGAATCTGCACTCTCTAGAAAGGCGTAGAATTAGAGGGGATATGATCCAGGTGTATAAATGGAAAACAGGAATAAATAAAGGGGATGTAAACAGCGTGCTGAAAATTTCCAGCCAAGACAGGACTCGCAGCAATGGTTTCAAGTTGGAAAAATTCAGATTCAGGAAGGATATAGGAAAGCACTGGTTTGGTAATAGAGTTGTGGATGAGTGGAACAAACTCCCGAGTACAGTTATTCAGGCTAAAACGTTGTGTAGTTTTAAAAATAGGTTAGATAAATACATGAGTGGGTGTGGGTGGGTGTGAGTTGGACCTGACTAGCTTGTGCTGCTGGGTCTGGTGCCGTGCTCCTTCCTTGAGTGGAGGTGACCAGACTGGGTGGGTTATAGGGCTAATCCGGGGGGGGGGACATGGACCTGCTCCGCATGGGTCAGCAGGCCTGTTGCAGTGTTCCTTCTTTTTTATGTTCTTAAATACGGAATAAACTATTGGACTGAAAAAAAAAAAATGTATAAAAAGAAACCTGAGAAGAATGTTGGGAGGAAATGTGTTATGGTGGCTACAACAGTCACTAGTGGGGCTACAACAGTCACTAGTGGGGCTACAACAGTCACTAGTGGGGCTACAACAGTCACTAGTGGGGCTACAACAGTCACCAGTGGGGCTACAACAGTCACTAGTGGGGCTACAACAGTCACTAGTGAGGCTACAACAGTCACTAGTGGGGCTACAACAGTCACTAGTGGGGCTACAACAGTCACTAGTGGGGCTACAACAGTCACTAGTGGGGCTACAACAGTCACTAGTGGGGCTACAACAGTCACTAGTGGGGCTACAACAGTCACTAGTGGGGCTACAACAGTCACTAGTGGGGCTACAACAGTCACCAGTGGGGCTACAACAGTCACCAGTGGGGCTACAACAGTCACTAGTGGGGCTACAACAGTCACTAGTGGGGCTACAACAGTCACTAGTGGGGCTACAACAGTCACTAGTGGGGCTACAACAGTCACTAGTGGGGGCTACAACAGTCACTAGTGGGGCTACAACAGTCACTAGTGGGGCTACAACAGTCACTAGTGAGGCTACAACAGTCACTAGTGGGGCTACAACAGTCACTAGTGGGGCTACAACAGTCACTAGTGGGGCTACAACAGTCACTAGTGGGGCTACAACAGTCACTAGTGGGGGCTACAACAGTCACTAGTGGGGCTACAACAGTCACTAGTGGGGCTACAACAGTCACTAGTGGGGCTACAACAGTCACTAGTGGGGCTACAACAGTCACTAGTGGGGCTACAACAGTCACTAGTGGGGCTACAACAGTCACTAGTGGGGCTACAACAGTCACTAGTGGGGCTACAACAGTCACTAGTGAGGCTACAACAGTCACTAGTGGGGCTACAACAGTCACTAGTGGGGCTACAACAGTCACTAGTGAGGCTACAACAGTCACTAGTGAGGCTACAACAGTCACTAGTGGGGCTACAACAGTCACTAGTGGGGCTACAACAGTCACTAGTGGGGCTACAACAGTCACTAGTGGGGCTACAACAGTCACTAGTGGGGCTACAACAGTCACTAGTGAGGCTACAACAGTCACTAGTGAGGCTACAACAGTCACTAGTGGGGCTACAACAGTCACTAGTGAGGCTACAACAGTCACTAGTGAGGCTACAACAGTCACTAGTGAGGCTACAACAGTCACTAGTGGGGCTACAACAGTCACTAGTGGGGCTACAACAGTCACTAGTGGGGCGACAACTGTCACTAGTGGGGCTACAACAGTCACTAGTGGGGCTACAACAGTCACTAGTGGGGCTACAACGGTCACTAGTGGGGCTACAACGGTCACTAGTGGGGCTACAACAGTCACTAGTGGGGCTACAACAGTCACTAGTGGGGCTACAACGGTCACTAGTGGGGCTACAACAGTCACTAGTGGGGCTACAACAGTCACTAGTGAGGCTACAACAGTCACTAGTGAGGCTACAACAGTCACTAGTGAGGCTACAACAGTCACTAGTGAGGCTACAACAGTCACTAGTGAGGCTACAACAGTCACTAGTGAGGCTACAAGTCACTAGTGGGGCTACAACAGTCACTAGTGAGGCTACAACAGTCACTAGTGAGGCTACAACAGTCACTAGTGGGGCTACAACAGTCACTAGTGAGGCTACAACAGTCACTAGTGGGGCTACAACAGTCACTAGTGAGGCTACAACAGTCACTAGCGAGGCTACAACAGTCACTAGTGGGGCTACAACAGTCACTAGTGGGGGCTACAACAGTCACTAGTGGGGCTACAACAGTCACTAGTGAGGCTACAACAGTCACTAGTGGGGCTACAACAGTCACTAGTGAGGCTACAACAGTCACTAGTGGGGCTACAACAGTCACTAGTGAGGCTACAACAGTCACTAGTGGGGCTACAACAGTCACTAGTGGGGCTACAAGTCACTAGTGGGGCTACAACAGTCACTAGTGGGGCTACAACAGTCACTAGTGGGGCTACAACAGTCACTAGTGGGGCTACAACAGTCACTAGTGGGGGCTACAACAGTCACTAGTGGGGCTACAACAGTCACTAGTGGGGGCTACAACAATCACTAGTGGGGCTACAACAGTCACTAGTGGGGCTACAACAGTCACTAGTGGGGCTACAACAGTCACTAGTGGGGATACAACAGTCACTAGTGGGGCTACAACAGTCACTAGTGGGGCTACATCAGTCACTAGTGGGGCTACAACAGTCACTAGTGGGGGCTACAACAGTCACTAGTGGGGCTACAACAGTCACTAGTGGGGCTACAACAGTCACTAGTGGGGCTACAACAGTCACTAGTGGGGCTACAACAGTCACTAGTGGGGCTACAACAGTCACTAGTGGGGCTACAACAGTCACTAGTGGGGGCTACAACAGTCACTAGTGGGGCTACAACAGTCACTAGTGGGGATACAACAGTCACTAGTGGGGCTACAACAGTCACTAGTGGGGCTACAACAGTCACTAGTGGGGGATACAACAGTCACTAGTGGGGCTACAACAGTCACTAGTGAGGCTACAACAGTCACTAGTGGGGCTACAACAGTCACTAGTGGGGCTACAACAGTCACTAGTGAGGCTACAAGTCACTAGTGAAGCTACAACAGTCACTAGTGGGGCTACAAGAGTCACTAGTGGGGCTACAACAGTCACTAGTGAGGCTACAACAGTCACTAGGGGGGGCTACAACAGTCACTAGTGGGGCTACAACAGTCACTAGTGGGGGCTACAACAGTCACTAGTGAGGCTACAACAGTCACTAGTGGGGCTACAACAGTCACTAGTGGGGCTACAACAGTCACTAGTGGGGCTACAACAGTCACTAGTGGGGCTACAAGTCACTAGTGGGGCTACAACAGTCACTAGTGGGGCTACAAGTCACTAGTGGGGGCTACAACAGTCACTAGTGGGGGCTACAACAGTCACTAGTGGGGGCTACAACAGTCACTAGTGGGGCTACAAGTCACTAGTGGGGGCTACAACAGTCACTAGTGAGGCTACAACAGTCACCAGTGGGGCTACAACAGTCACCAGTGGGGCTACAACAGTCACTAGTGGGGCTACAACAGTCACTAGTGGGGCTACAACAGTCACTAGTGGGGCTACAACAGTCAGTAGTGGGGCTACAACAGTCACTAGTGGGGCTACAACAGTCACTAGTGGGGCTACAACAGTCACTAGTGAGGCTACAACAGTCACTAGTGGGGCTACAACAGTCACTAGTGGGGCTACAACAGCCACTAGTGGGGCTACAACAGTCACTAGTGGGGCTACAACAGTCACTAGTGGGGCTACAACAGTCACTAGTGAGGCTACAACAGTCACTAGTGGGGCTACAACAGTCACTAGTGGGGCTACAACAGCCACTAGTGGGGCTACAACAGTCACTAGTGGGGCTACAACAGTCACTAGTGGGGGGTACAACAGTCACTAGTGAGGCTACAACAGTCACTAGTGAGGCTACAACAGTCACTAGTGGGGCTACAACAGTCACTAGTGAGGCTACAACAGTCACTAGTGGGGCTACAACAGTCACTAGTGGGGCTACTGTTTCTAGATTTATATACCTCACTTGCCTGAGGGAATTCTAAAATAAACAAGTGTGTTGGCAGATGATGCAGAATTTATAAGCAAATAGAAAGTAAAAATTATTAAAAACTTACACAAAAAACTAATTGATTGAGGAGTAAAAAAAACGGAAAAAATGACAATGTAATAGACTGAACAGAAGTGTAATGAGTAAGAGACAGATCAATAATCGTAGAGAGACCATGACTTTTCAGCATCCCTCTCTTCATACATAAAGGGAAATTACCAACAGAAAAACTTCCTAAAGCCAGTTCCCGGTCAGCCGATCTGTAGTGCTTACGCTGCACTATGATGGACACACACACACACACACACACACACACACACACACACACACACACACACACACACACACACACACACACACACACATATCAAACAAGTCATTGAAAGGATGCCGAGACGCTTGTACCAAGAGCTTAACAGCCACTGTTTTGTGTTTATTCTTGAAACAAGAGCAGCTACGAAAATGGTGTATGTAATCAGTGTACTCCATCGTTTAGAGTAATATTCGATGTTGACTGGTCTTTTCAAAGCTGGGGAGATATCAGAGTTGGAACCGATACAAAGAACATTTTCAGCCTGCAGAGAACGAATACAATATTTCAATTACTGGAAACTCCTCAAAGTCCTAAATATGTATTCGCTGGAGGTGGGCCAAAGCGACATGGGCTCGAATCCTCGGCTAGTCGCAGTGTTGTTATTGATTAATACCACTCGTTCGTGGTTACAATAATGTATGCTGCTCGCACCCACACCACCATATGTCCTTGGATGACGGTAAAACAGCGCTGCTGGGTGCGTCATTTTTGTAGGATTGCCTGGCCCTGTGGGTTAGAGCGCCATGTGTGATTTTCGCTCATCATGAGGTGAGCCAAAACGACATGGATTCGAATTCTCGGCTACTCGTAGTGTTGATATATATATATATATATATATATATATATATATATATATATATATATATATATATATATATATATATATATACACACACACACACACACAGGGATGTTAGGAAGTATTTCTTCAGAGTAGTCAAGCCGTGGAATAGCCTAGAAAGTGAAGTAGTGGAGGCGGAAACCATACATAGTTTTAAGGCGAGGTATGATAGAGCTCATGGAGCAGGGAGAGAGAGGACCTAGTAGCAATCAGCGAAGAGGCGGGGCCAGGAGCTATGACTCGACCCCTGCAACCACACACACACACACACACACGTGCTCATATACAACAGGCCTAGTGTCTAATCGACATGTGCCTAGGACAAAATGGTAACTAACACACGCATCACACACACACACGCATCACACACACACACGCATCACACACACACACGCATCACACACACACGCGCATCACACACACACACGCATCACACACACACGCATCACACACACACGCATCACACACACGCATCACACACACACAGGCATCACACACACACATACACACACACACACACACACAGTGCCTTGGACAACTGGTAACTAAGAAAGTACAGGCCAAAGGTCTACTGACAAATGACTCTGACATACTCACACACCAGGCTAGTGCCAGAACTGAGAGGACTGCACAATGTGGAGAGGTTTAAAGTGCTAAACCTGACAACCTTAGGGGAGAGAAGGAAAAGAGGGTAACATGAATTAATAGTGACAGACTGCTTAATTAAGAGGACCAGGCTCAAGGGGACACAGGCGGAAACTGAAGACACAGATGAGCCAGTGGGATATAGAGAAATATTTCTTTAGTCTCAGGGTGGTTGAAGCAGTCGAAACAAGCTTAATACACAGCTTCAAGAATAGCTATGATAAGGCCCAAGAGACAAGATGTCAATGATACCGATCAAGGTAGTCTATGTAGGGCCAGGAGATAAGTACTGACCCTCCGGAAACACAAATGAGTACACACACACACACACATTCCTCTCACTGGAATTGGGTCAACTACTAAAATAGTCATTTTAATGTAAATATTCAACTAGGGGGGGACAAACAGTGATGAACTACAGACTACTATCCTTGGTATGCATACTGTCTAACAAAATAGAGAAGCTACCGTATTTTATGGCATATAAGGCGCGCTTAGTTTTTATCCAAAAGTCTGAGAAAATCATTCTCTGTTTATAAGGTCAGGAACAAGGGAGAAAGAAGACTAAGACGATTAAAGGTTGAAAGTTGTAAATAAGAAAAAATATGGTTAGTATGCTGCCGAACTTATCACAGAGGACGCATTTCAGTTCAGCAGCTTAGGCGGTGAAGTGTGAGCTCCTTACAAACCTAAGAACCTAACGAGAGAAACAAGTCTTATGGAGTACTCTCTCGACCGTTACAAACTCCGCTGGACAAATACTAGAAGGTATTTGGTACAGCATCCTGCCAGAGACTTATCCACAAACCAGAATAACTGGCAGGAATTCCTCAAGGTTCAATTCTAAGATCACTAAACTTCTAAAACAGTAGAGTTAAATAATCTATAAAAAGGAATCAAGTCAAATGAGTGTGAATTTGCTGATGTAAAACTAATGAAAAGAATAAAGTACAGGGAAACCTGGACCGGCTGTAGATACAATCCAACAAGTGGTTGCTGGAGTTTAAACCGAGTAACTGTAAGGTCACTCGGACCGGAAAATTAATGGGCAGATCGGAGACAGTACAACCTAGGAGAGCAACTACAAACATTACTTAGGGGAATACGCACACGCATACTCCATATCAGCGTTCAACTCTTGATTGCACAAAAGGCAATGTATGACAAGACACAAAATCACACAAATGGGAGACAATGCACATGAATTCTAAAGAATATAAAAAGTTATCACTTCAGCACAGTAAAAAGGAGTCAGTACAAGTGTGGAGTTGCAAAAGGCTTAATGTTCATCCTCTTTGAGAGAGGAGAGGAGAGGAGAGGGAGGGAAGAGGCAGAAAGGGCAGTAAATGTTGTAACTTGTGTTTGCTACTCATAACATGACACACCACAGGGCAGATGTCATTCCCATAACTCTTAAAAGTACGCCGGCCATGCTAGCTTTAGAGGATGTAAGGGGAAGCAGAGAGGGGAAGGAAGAAGGGAGAAGTAGGGAGAGAAGCCGGGGGCCAGGAAGGAGGAAGTAGGGGAAAAGATGAAGGTGAGAGAACGAGAGAGGGTGATAAAAGGAGGGAAAGAAACATGGAAAAGGGAGAAGAAAATGAAAAATGAGGGGAGAGGGAGAGAGAGAGAGAGAGAGAGAGAGAGAGAGAGAGAGAGAGAGAGAGAGAGAGAGACCTACAGACAGACACACAGACTGACTGATTTGATGCATTACTGAAAAAGGATTAAGGAAATGAAGGGAGGCCAAATAGGTTTTCCAAGATGGAGTGAGGGAGAAGAGTATGAGGGAGAACATGGGAGACAGGTAATGAACCAGGGAGGAAAGCACAAAGGCCACCACACCACCACAGAGATCAATTCACACCAGCCGCCACTCTTGCCACAAAGAGCAAGTGCAATGAGGAAGTGAACCAAGATGATCGTAAGAGGAGAGAAGTTGCAAGTGTGAGAGGTGAGTGCATAAGTCTGAAAACAGACAACTCTCGAAAGCCTTCAAAGGTATATTAGAGGTACAGGATTACCCCGCTTATACAGCAGGCTAGGTTCTGGGCTACCGCTGTAAAGTAAATCGTAGCCCTTAACTTTCAAATACATATAAAAGTCTGATAACATATTTACACTATCCTGTATTAAGTGAGCAGTATAGCTAGGCCTATAAAATGCATGTACAGTACACACATTACTTACCTTAAAATATTTTCGTCCTTACCTTATAGTGAGTGGTGAATATATTTATTATAGGATGTCTGAATAAATGAAGAATGTGTACAACTGAAAACCGCTGTATTAGCGAGACACTATAAAGCTAAGCCGTGTAAAACACGGCCCGCCTGTATAGTGATGAAAGTTATCTGCTGAGAAGCTAAACTTCACTCTATGATGCTGCTATATATGATGCTGCTATAATTCCTATATGGATAGAAGAGTTAAATGTAAGAAAGTAGAAGACTTGCCCACCTCTTATCTCCCTGCCCTGTGCCCCTTCCCTCAGGGTCATGCAACCAGAAAGAAACAATGACTTAGGAACTATTACCATTCAGTTTATAAACGTGTATATAAAGCAAACACACAAACGCACATGTGGGCAATAAAACCGCATGTTTACTGTATATTTTGGTCTCCAATCAGGCCTTCTTCAGGAGACTTTAAAACAAACGAAGTGGATGAGGGCCTTTTAAGTCGAAATATATATTATTAAGTTCGTCTGTTTTAGTGTCTATACCTGTTTTAGTTTTTACTCCGTCTATAAGAGTTTAATAAAAAAAA
Source organism: Cherax quadricarinatus (assembly GCF_038502225.1). Lineage (NCBI taxonomy): Eukaryota > Metazoa > Arthropoda > Malacostraca > Decapoda > Parastacidae > Cherax > Cherax quadricarinatus. Next base: position 9,063,903 of record NC_091336.1, read on the forward strand.
TATTTTACTATCGCTACTACTTTTACTACTAATACCGGGACAGAACCGCGATTCCCTACCATTGCGACTGCTACTACTACCCTACTACTACTATTAATACTTTACCACTATAGTACTGTCACCACAATATACAAGTACTCATATTTTCTCCTTTCATACGATGCCCGCAAAAGAGAACATTTAAATACGCTCTATATCACTGATTTTGATAACTCCTTTATTTAAACACCAGCCACCATAACTCCTCCATTACTCAAACACCAGCCACCATAACTCCTCCATTACTCAAACACCAGCCACCATAGCTCCTTCATTACTCAAACACCAGCCACCATAACTCCTCCATTACTCAAACACCAGCCACCATAACTCCTCCATTACTCAAACACCAGCCACCATAACTCCTCCATTACTCAAACACCAGCCACCATAACTCCTTCATTACTCAAACACCAGCCACCATAACTCCTCCATTACTCAAACACCAGCCACCATAACTCCTTCATTACTCAAACACCAGCCACCATAACTCCTTCATTACTCAAACACCAGCCACCATAACTCCTCCATTACTCAAACACCAGCCACCATAACTCCTTCATTACTCAAACACCAGCCACCATAACTCCTCCATTACTCAAACACCAGCCACCATAACTCCTTCATTACTCAAACACCAGCCACCATAACTCCTTCATTACTCAAACACCAGCCACCATAACTCCTTCATTACTCAAACACCAGCCACCATAACTCCTCCATTACTCAAACACCAGCCACCATAACTCCTTCATTACTCAAACAGCCGCCACAATCGGCTCTGGCAAACATTGCTACAGATTTATTTTTTGTATCAATAAGATGTATTATAATTTGCACTGACATCAGAATATATTCTGTTTATCAATGACCTGAAGCTTTTTCCGAATTTGTATTGCACCTAATTAAAATTTGTATTGCATATACTTCCCATAAGGTTGTAGGGCACCTACTTCCCATAAAACTGTAGTGCACTTCTTCACCTGTGGTACATAGCGATATACCTGTGACTAGTATCCAGGATTTTCCTACCCTCACAGCGCAGCCTCGGCTCGCACTTCCTTCTTGATTGGCTGCTTAAGCCAAGCTCTTGCTATTGACTGCCCGGTAGCCCACATAGCCAGTACAGCCTAGTTGATCTGGCAGTTAGTGGGAGATAGTGATCCAGTTTCCTCTTGAAGATTTCTACGTTTGTCCCGGCAATATTTCTGACATCTGGTGGTAGTAGGCTGAGTAGACATGTACCACAGGTATTGATACAGTGTTCTTATTATGCCCACGGCGCCCGTTTTTTACTGGGTGTATTTTACACCTGCCATATCTCTCACTGCAATAGGTTATGGTAGTGTGCAGATTTAGTTGTATTCCATTTATTTTTACCAAGTGTGGCAGGAGGAAGACTGACCTGGCGTTTGTCTATCTCATTTTCGACTATGAAACCCTAAGTGAAAATTATTTACGACAGCAGCCTCCTAGTGTTATTTACCTGGGACTGTAGTATATCTGACATTGTGCTCGCTTATTATATTATACTTATTGAAATAACTCGCTGAAATCATTCGGGTTTCTTAAACGTATAAAAGATTAATTAAAATTATTAATTCAAATTTAAATTTTATTATTTGAATATTTGGGTTTGCCTTTATGTTCTTAGAAAAATTTCCATTCATTTTACTACCTTGATTTTACACTAATCTATGGATTGTATAATCTCATTTCTCATCTTCTTTTAGATTTCTTTTAATTAAAGGCGTTCCGGTTCTTTAAATGTTATCTCGTAAAAAATTTGTAATCCAGCTAAGCCAGCTTTTTCGTGTTTCATTTTAAATTTATCCTCTCCACATTTTTCTTATCGTATTTACTGTTGTTTCCACATCTTTTTTTTTCGCAGTTTGCCACTCTGAAGTTTGGTAGAGAATGAGACGGACAGATCGTGAATGTTGAAGAAAATGAGACAATGAAACTGAGAATGAGAGAGAGAGAGAGAGAGAGAGAGAGAGAGAGAGAGAGAGAGAGAGAGAGAGAGAGAGAGAGAGAGAAGAGGGGGCGAGGCTTGGAGAGGTTGGGTTAGGAGCGCTACAACGGTCAAGCTGGAGCTGCACTTACGATGGGTATGGTTCCTGGAACGACGGGGGTGCCCGGGCCGAGTCCCTGAATCTGAGTCATGATTGCGTTCTTGAGGGCCAGGTGGTTACGACCGTTGATGAGCAGCTGGTCCTTGAGATGTTGTGGTGGGTGGAAGTACTTGCAGGGCGGCTTCTCCCGGTTACATCGACCCTGCAACACAACAGCAACAATTACTATCATACAACAGCGCTAATACAGGCATCAATGGCAACACAGCATTTACAATCACATCAGTGCTAATACACTCATCAACAGCAACATAATAACAATCACAACAGCAACAATTACTATCACACAACATCAGTGCTAACACACGCATCAGTGGCAACACAGCACTTACATTCACACGTATCAATGGTACTAAAACACTTCTTACATCAAAGGCAGCCCAACACTTACCATCACATAAAATTGCAAGGTTTGCAACAAGTCTGGTCCCAGATCTAGGATATATGAGCCATGTGGAGAGACCAAAGAAGTTAAACCTGAAGACAGAGGACAGGACCAGGGGTGACATGATTATGACGTATAAAATACTGTGAGGATGAACAGGGTGGATAAGGTAAGTCTGTTCGAGAGACGGGTCTCAGGCACCCGAGGTCACAGCTGAAAACTAAAAACCACTGACGAGTTATAGGAATGTTACGAAATGTTTCTTGAGCCTCTATAATTGTCAAGAATTGGGAGGATTTAGACCAAGAAGTGGTACAAGCGGGATCCAAACAGAATTTTAAGAGGTGTGATGGGGCTCACGCAGACAGGGAAGGGGGAACCCAGTAGGGCCAACGGAGCCAAGAGCTGAGATTCGACCCATATAACGCAAATATATACCATCACACACGTTAATAACATTAACAGCATCACACACACATCACTAGCAACATAATACTGTTAGCATCACACACAATAACAACACTCATAGAACCTCACACAATGGCAATACAATATCCCAACACCTTAGTAAACAAACATTGAAGAACTGAGGAAGGCCCAACACATACATAATGGTTTGAAAAATGGAATACACATACTCAGTACTTGAATATTAAAGATTATTAGTATCACACACCAAGAATTGTCCAGACTGAACAAAAAAGCAGAGGTTTATGATTACTTTTGTGTTTGATGGAAGGACGAAGAACACTCCCGCATCTTTATACTGAAAATTATATAAAATACCAACATTTTGATGAGACACATGTGCAGCAGTTGCTTATCTTTATTAATGAAACGTTTCGCCTACACGATAGGCTTCTTCAAATACAGTCATCTTTACTTCGCTATTACACCTGCTGCCTTTGTATTTGACTGAAGAAGCCTACCGTGTAGGCGAAACGTTTCAATAATAAAGATGCCAACTGTTGCACATGTGTCTTACTCATCACCTGTATACTTACCAAGTGTACTTATCGCACCCTAAGAAGTAATTCAAGTGCGCAAATTTGGAAAGAATTCCTGTAGCATCTTTCACATGTAAATTATCATACATCTCGCCCTCGCTCTAGGTAGAACAATTTCAGGGATTGTAGACGTTCGTAGTAGTTAATATGTTTGAATTTATACTCGCAGTGAAATGTCTCTACATTCTTCCGATCAGCAATTTCGACTGTCTTAAAAAGAGCCGTGAATGTGCAAAAGATATTTGGTTTACATACGAGGAAACAACGGACTGAAGCAGCTCAGTTTCGGACATTCAAAGCCTTTCAGTCATGTTAAGGAGCCACTTGAAGGTCTTCCTTACTGGAGAAAATACATAAATTATACGATTATCGTCTTTATAAGGTAATGAGGTCACTGATTTATGAAGATATAAGCAGCAAGAGCCAAGATTATGATGTCGCAGAAGACAATCATGGCGTTATTACCATGAATACTATCCTTACCTTTTCTTGCTCCAAACTGTTTTCTGGCGCCAGTCAGTGAATGTAACCTGCACACAAGATAGGTTACAGAAACCTACAAAACGTATATTTAACTACAAATGCGCAAATTAAAAAAAAAAAAGAAGAGGGATGACTGTCGTGGGTGCAGGTAAACAGTGACGCAGACACAGGAGGGGGTGGGGACCTAGGGGCTGGGGACCTAGGGGGTGGGGACCTAGGGGCTGGGGACCTAGGGGGTGGGGACCTAGGGGGTGGGGACCTAGGGGGTGGGGACCTAGGGGGTGTCGACCTCGGGGGTGGGGACCTAGGGGGTGGGGACCTAGGGGGTGGGGACCTCGGGGGTGGGGGACCCAAGAATTTATTTTCTGTATTATATTGACCAGTGACCACAAAAGCAAGGTAGTTCAAGAAATTTCACAAACTGACGATTTTTTAGACTTTTTTTTTCAGCATCTTATCACTGTAGGCCTAGCCTCACCCTACCCCCCCCGAACGAAATCCTGGCTTATGCCCCATAATGAAATCCTGGCTTATGCCCCAGAATGAAATCCTGGCTTATGCCCCAGAATGAAATCCTGGCTTAGGCCCCCAAGAAAGAAATCCCGACTGCGCTACTACAGTTACAGAACCTGTAGCAACATGTATGGTCCAAGACTCTTCAACATACTAACAGCAATATCAGAAATACTGCCAGAACGAAGACACAAGTTTTCAGTAGAGTGGACACCTTTCTTTTACAAGTGCTTAATTAGCCTGGTTGTGATGGTTTTGTAGGCCTTCCACCTACCAACACAAACAACCTGATATGGTTGTCAAATGGAAGCCTGGCCTCAGGTCGGGCTGAGGGGGTTGAACAGCCTTCGAAACCGGTCCCAGGTACGTCGGGCAGCACGGTATCTCGGTGAACCAAGGTAGTGTTAAAATCAGCACGTATTCCTTGGGTGGTATGACAACCTCTTTCAATTAGTGTGTTCAATTTCTTCAGGATTACAGTTTGTTGATTTTGCCCAATTTAACCTCCTCCCAAAATTTATATCGAGTCAAATAAATAAGTGTAAATGGACCAAGACTTTTCAACACCCTCCCTTCATCTATAAGGAAAATTACCAGATTACTCCAGTTAGTTCCAAAGAAGCCAGCGTGATTCGGAACTAGTAACTTAATTGATCAGGCTATTATCCAGGAATCGTCTTCAGGTAACGTTCAGGTAGGTAGTCTGTGGTAACATTAATGAACCCATATACTTATACGCACAAGCGCAATGCAACATACGCAGGCCTGCACCTGCGCAAGGCAACGAACTTGCAAGTACGCAGCCCAGCACACAGACGCACGGCCAGCGTCCAGTCCCTCATCTGTCATAAGCCAACAACTTTAATAATTACATTAAAAATTAATATCCGCGCACTTTAAAACACTAATAATTAGTATGTTCCATGTAGATTTTAGGACAACCCAACTGAGAGTGCCTCAGCAGCTCTGGCTCAGAGTGCTGAGTGCCTCAGCGGCTTTAACATGGGCCAAACTAATTAAGTTATCGTCATGAAATTTCACGGATGGATCACAGCTGATGTGAGAGCACTCACCATTCTCCGCAATAACTATAAACCTGATTATCTCATCACCAACAAATCTGCTACACAGATTACAGCTTTCACAGCCAACTTCCCATCAGACTCACTTGTCAAGTATTCCCATAATACACTTAAATGTGCTAATAACACTTTAAATTGTGTAAAAGCTTTCAAACTATTTATGTAACTGTGCTTGGTTAAAGTTGCACTTTTCACTGAAAGAATTATAACCAGTTTATTTGGTGATGCTGCAGCGGAGCTGGGTTCAATGATAAGTCTTCGGAGGCTTCTTACTTTATTTGCAAAGTCGTGGTGGTATACAGGCTTGTGTGTTACGTGCCCATGGCCCGGGAGGGCCATGCCCACGAGGGAGAGAGGGAGTAGGTCGCTGAGAAAGAGAGCGAATGGGACCAGCGTCCCACTGACCTGGGCAGGCCTAGAGAGGGCAGCACCTGAGTGCCGCGAAATATGAACTAAGCTGGCAGATCCCCCACAGTACAGGCTGTCTACAGAATCTGTCTCGTTGATAACGTTTTAGTTGCCATCTATCCATAATTTATCAAGAAATACTTAAGAAAAATTACATGCATACTTTTTACCCCCACTTCGCCATTTTCTTTTAATTCCATTAGAAAAAAATATTAAAACTCTGGAACAAAATTGGTTTGATGCTCAGAAAACTTGCATGGTGGTGGTTACTGTGTAACGCCCCGTGAAGGTGACATGTTCACGAAACCTGAGTGAACATCTGACTCAAAGGTGTTTGATCAGGATGAGGCGACACAAGTGGAAAGTGCTCGAACTAGATCTAAGTGTAAATTATTTCAACGTTAAGGTAGAGAGTGAGAGGAAAGCACTAAGTAGACAGTGGAGTAAAATTTATAAATACTCTCCAATATAAACACGACAAAATATATAACCCCCTGACACTGGATCACCTTACTGAGGTGCCATGGATATTGACACACGAGTGCCTGACCAACACATTTCTCGACCTAAATAGCGGATATTCCCCTTTCGTCAAAATTTGCTTATACAGTTTTTAATGTGTACTTAGAATTGTTACTCTTATGCCGTAACTATATCTGCAATATGACAGGCAGTTATTAGTAACGATAACACTAGATAGATGTTATAGTAGCAACTTGTTAAGACTAGTGAAGGATAAGTAATGATGGCAATTAAATGTTACTAAGTTTTGTTAATTATTAAGAAAACTAAATGACCAAACAGTTCTAGTGGTTTATAAATCACATAACTACAAGATATTTGTGCTTAAGGTTGCTTCACACCAGTCTACTAATAACAGGCGGGGCCCAGGAACTAGAGCTTGATCACAGTTAGGAGACTCCAGACTCTAGATCCCCCACACAACCCAACACTCAGGCCAACACACACACACACACACACACACACACACACACACACACACACACACACACACACACACACACACACACACACACACACAACCAAATAACTGCTGCAGCATATGGGCGCCTAGCAAACCTCAGAACAGCATTCCGACATCTTAATAAGGAATCATTCAGGACCCTGTACACCGTGTACGTTAGGCCCATATTGGAGTATGCGGCACCAGTTTGGAACCCACACCTAGCCAAGCACGTGAAGAAACTAGAGAAAGTGCAAAGGTTTGCAACAAGACTAGTCCCAGAGCTAAGAGGTATGTCCTACGAGGAGAGGTTAAGGGAAATCAACCTGACGACACTGGAGGACAGGAGAGATAGGGGGGACATGATAACGACATACAAAATACTGAGAGGAATTGACAAGGTGGACAAAGACAGGATGTTCCAGAGATTGGACACAGTAACAAGGAGACACAGTTGGAAGCTGAAGACACAGATGAATCACAGGGATGTTAGGAAGTATTTCTTCAGCCACAGAGTAGTCAGTAAGTGGAATAGTTTGGGAAGCGATGTAGTGGAGGCAGGATCCATACATAGCTTTAAGCAGAGGTATGATAAAGCTCACGGCTCAGGGAGAGTGACCTAGTAGCGATCAGTAAAGAGGCGGGGCCAGGAGCTCGGACTCAACCCCCGCAACCTCAACTAGGTGAGTACAACTAGGTGAGTACACACACACACACACACACACACACACACACACAAAAAAAAAAAAAAAAAAAAAAAAAAAAAAAAAAAAAAAAAAAAAACTGGTCTACCTGGAGGGTATTCCGGGGATCAACGCCCCCGCGGCCCGGCCCACGACCAGGCCTCCCGGTGGATCAGGGCCTGATCAACCAGTCTGTTACTACTGGCCGCACGTAGTCCAACGTACGAACCACAGCCCGGCTGATCCGTCCAGCTCCCTCTTGAAGGCAGCCAGGGGCCTACTGGTAATTCCCCTTATGCATGGTGGGAGGCTGTTGAACAGTCTTGGACCCCGGACACTTGTGGTGTTTTCTCTTAGTGTACCAATGGCGCCCCTACTTTTTATTGGGGGTATTTTGCATCGCCTGCCCAGTCTTTTACTTTCGTAGGGAGTGATTTCCGTGTGCAGATTCGGGACCATTCCCTCCAAGATTTTCCAAGTGTAGATTATGATATCTCTCTCTCGCCTGCGTTCCCGAGTACAAGTCAAGTGCTTCCAAGCGTTTCCAGTAGTTGAGGTGTTTGATGGAACTTATACGTGCAGTAAAGGCTCTCTGTGGTATTAATTCTTGGCATATATGCCAGCACGTTTGAGGAAGAGCTCGCCATATCGACAGCTATGAACCAGAAGAATTAGACCATCCCTCAAAGACTCCACATTTGGTAATACTGGATTTCAATCTCGCTCCCATCACATACTGGAAAGAAATATGATTGTCCCTAAAAAACTAAACAGCACGATTTTTAATTAGATTGCTGTTAATAATATTTGGAGTCTGACTTCATTATGTGCCTCACAAACTGACCTAATGAGTGCCGACCAACCATCATGCAACTAAAAGCCTAATTAATGGTTAATCATTTTCTCTTAATAAAGAGCTCAAACTGATACGTATTTGTTTGATATTTGTTTGTAATGCTTCCACTGTACCCACTGTTGAAGTCTCTGTAGCTCCTTGGTAATATACGTCTGTAGCTCATGTAAGATACCATTATGTATCCTAGCAGGTATAAATGAATAACTTACCATTATCTCATTCCCACATGTATCATTAACACACACTATGTAATCCAACTCTGCATGTTGCTCTGAGAAGCACACCATATCCCATCCTGTAACACACGATGCTGTATCAATTAATATAATAGTATCCCTCCTCAGCATGTATCCCTTAACTATCAATGTAGCAGATTAAATAATCAAATCACCCTTATATCTATAACTTACATACCTGTCTCATAAACGGAAAAACAACTCGCAAGACCTGCCCACTTGTCTGTACAGAAACACAAAAGGTAAACATTCCAGGAGACCTGGTGAAGAAGCGTGCCGCGGGGGCTGTGATTCCAAAAACTTCAGATACAATTAAATCACTTACTAAATGCATCCCGTAAACAAATGTTTGGCCGTCTCTGCTGTTTCCAGCAGTCACTGTGCCAACGATCGAACCCGTGGAGGGTTGTGTAAATTATTGTGTTTGTGAGCGCACGCGCCTGCGTTTGTTTAAGTGTCATCAGGTGGATGTCAGTGGGAAGATTGATGAACCTCATATTCCACACCATCCCCCTCCCTGCATGGCCAACATTCTTCCACCTCCCTCCTCTTCTCCATCCCGCTTCGCCCCTGTATCTTCTCCCTCATCCCTCCTCTACCCAGTCGGCAAAGTTGATGAAAATATAGCAAGAACCAAAGCCTCATGATTAATGCAGCTGCCGCCGCCGCCGCTCCGGGAGACGCCTGTTACTACCAAGTATTAGCAAAGTTCACGCCCACTACCCGCCCACAACACGCACACGTGCTCGTCCATCTTTACGCACAAATGCACGCGGTAATCTGTTCTAACACGTGCGCACACGTACATTCATTCTTGCTTACGCAAAGCTTGCACAAGAAACGTATAATTAATAAAGCACATTTGCAACATTTGGATTTTTTTTATTGCCAAAACGTTTCGCCTGTAAAACAGACTTCTTCAGTCGCAGGCAGACCAAAGGTTTCTGCAACAAAGATACCCAAGTATTGCCAGTGTGTCTTACCTTTATACCTTCGATAATCTTCGACAGTCTTTCTACTCCCGAAGCCCGGCCATGGGCCAGGCTCGTCTGTCGGTATATTACAGGAACAGTCACATGATACAACACAGTATACTCCCACAACACAGTATATCCCTACAGCCCAAGGCTGTGGGAGCAGGAATACTCTCGAGACCTGTCAAAGGTATATATTAAAAATTCAAATTTAATTCAACACAAATACAATACACTAAACATATAGACCAAAATATGCATAATGTATTCCCCAATACTGAAAATCTCCTATAATTTACACTGGGAAAAAATTCCAAACATTCGTAATTACAAACTGAGAAGAAATATGTGAATACCAAACTACGTAACTTGCTGCTACCTGACACAACTAAAACAATATGTTGGAACTGTAACTGAACTGGGGAAGGCCATGAAGCGTCATGCTGAAGGCCATGAAGTGTCTTTGTGAAGACCATGGAGCGTCACTGGGAGGACCATGAAGCGCCACAGGAAAGACCATAAAGCGTCACTATAAAGACCATGAAGAGAGACAGTGATGTAAGCCTGGACTTAGACCAGAGTCTGCGAGGGTAGAACAACCCTGGAAAACAGTCACAGGTGTGTATAAAGTTAAACTCCTAAATCATCTTCCACTTTTCAGACAACAGCATCAACCTTTACAGATCACTCTGTATACTCACTACCTCAATGCTACAGTAGATGCTGCACTTTTTTTTTTTCACAAATTGGTTCTTTCTACAAATTCTGTTATCTTCAATGTTAGGCCTACCTCGAGATCATTCATTTATATTGTGAAGAAGGCTGGACCAAGAACCGATCCTTGAGGTTCTTTAGAATTCGATATGTACAACACTGTTTTCTGACTGTGACTTATCCAGGTATGAAATCTGTCTCCTTTAACCAGGCATCAAATCTGTCTCCTACACCGTATCGAAGGTCTTATGGAAATCTAGATACATATATTTGATGGCAACTTGTCATCCCAGTTTTCGGAAATGAAATTGAAAAACTCGAGTAAGTCAGATATGATCTTTTACCGGTTTTGGGTCATAAGGTTCTTATTTTCCAGAACATCAACTATTTTGTCAGCTGATCAAATGATAGATGGAAGTCCCTCATATTAGATATAAAGGTTAACAATTACACAAGTTTCCAGTCCACTGGCACCTTGCCTTCATCCGGTGATTAGTTAATATATTAACATTAGTGGGTAAGTGATTTGGTACCTACATTCTTTTATAACTTTGGCAGGTATTTCATCTTGATTCAGTTGACTTGTTAGTATTCATCTTTAAAGTATTAAGTCTAGGCTGTTAATTTAATCAATGCTTAATTTGTAGACTACAGGTCCTGAACACTATTTTGTGTCCTGGGAAAGCTGATATCATGTTCAGTACTAAATACAGACCGGGAGACTGAGGTGTCATATCCTTGTTTGTTTCCCATGGCAGACACTGGTCTGAGACACTCCCACGACAGGGAGGAAAGGCCGGGCCACCTCGTGGAAAAGGCCCAGACCGAGCGATTATACCGGCGAATCTATAACAACAACAACAAGTTTGTTATTCTACCGTTACCGCTAGTTACACATACCATCTTTGTTTTTTACGACATTTTTTTCACCTGACGTATTTGAAGAAATACTTTGGATTACTTTTGGTGTTTTTTTTTTGCAATTCGTCTTTAACATTCCCGTTTAACTTTCCTGATCTTTGTCTTTCAGTCGCTCTTTAACTACATAATTAATATGATCTATGAGGTTACTAGTCAGTTCAATCACATTCATTACTTTTTTTCCCTATAATCTCAACCAGTCGCCTCGTTATTCAGTTTGTTTCATCTATCATTATCTTTCTTGATATGTTATCTTTCTCGATACTTAGATTTTTTCTTTTAAATCTGCTCCACATTTCCTGTACATTATCAGTACTAAGTAGTTTGATTCAGTCTTAACGTTAATAATATCTCGGCGCATTTTAACTTTCTTAACTGATCGGTAACTGGAAACTGTCATCATATTCTCGTTTTGACTCCCATACACTGACTTTATTTTTAATTGTATGAAGCGATTGTATAGTCATATTATTTATTATTATTATTATTATTATTATTATTATTATTATTATTATTATTATCATTAGCAACATAACTAAACCCTATACCCACAAAGGTCATACAGCGCTGGTATAAGGTCATAGTCTGTGGTCAAAACGAGATTTAAAATATTATTACTAATACCAATAGACTCCTGGCTGCCTTCAAGAGGGAGCTGGACAGACACCTAGAGTCAGTACCTGACCAGCAGTAACAGCCTGGTTGATTAGACCCTGATCCACCACAAGGCCTGGTCAAGGACTGGCCCGCGGGGGCACTGACCCCCTGAACACCACCCAGGTAGACTCCGAGTAGCCGAGACAAGGGTAAGATAACATACGTGAAACAAAATATATAATATACCTTTGATGAGTTTCAAGAGTTTTTCTGCTCCCGGAGCCCGGCCATGGACCAGGCTCTTCTGGTGACATCAGGGGAAGTTAGGAAATACTTCAGTCCAAGGACTGGAAAATAAAACTAGAGGGAAAACTGATGGAGAGCGACTTCACTTATGACACAAGTATGACCAGTAACTGTGATAGAGCTACAATAAGCCAGAACCCATTAAAGCCAGTCAACTAAATGTTACAGTTTTTTTTTAAATGGGATGCACGTAAATGTTTGAACAAAAAATAATGAAAGACATTTTTATTGCGTTACCAGTGGTATTTAACGGGTGTCATGCTCACAGGTGTCATGCTCACAGGTGTCATGCTCACAGGTGTCATGCTCACAGGTGTCATGCTCACAGGTGTCATGCTCACAGGTGTCATGCTCACAGGTGTCATACTCACAGGTGTCATGCTCACAGGTGTCATGCTCACAGGTGTCATACTCACAGGTGTCATACTCACAGGTGTCATGCTCACAGGTGTCATGCTCACAGGTGTCATACTCACAGGTGTCATGCTCACAGGTGTCATGCTCACAGGTGTCATGCTCACAGGTGTCATACTCACAGGTGTCATGCTCACAGGTGTCATGCTCACAGGTGTCATGCTCACAGGTGTCATGCTCACAGGTGTCATACTCACAGGTGTCATGCTCACAGGTGTCATACTCACAGGTGTCATGCTCACAGTTGTCATGCTCACAGGTGTCATACTCACAGGTGTCATGCTCACAGTTGTCATACTCACAGGTGTCATGCTCACAGTTGTCATGCTCACAGGTGTCATACTCACAGGTGTCATGCTCACAGGTGTCATGCTCACAGGTGTCATACTCACAGGTGTCATGCTCACAGGTGTCATGCTCACAGGTGTCATACTCACAGGTGTCATGCTCACAGGTGTCATGTTCACAGGTGTCATGCTCACAGGTATGTTTCGAGGCTTTAGGATAACACATGTCATATTCCCAGGTGTATCACATTCCGGTAAACGGCCGAGGATGAAGGAAGATGAAGATAAGTGAAATAGACCGGAGGAGAACGAAAAGAGAGAGGGGGAGAGAGGTAGAAGGGAGAGAAATGTAATTATTTGTTCAGCAATATTTGCCAAAGCATTGTTCCCGGACTGGTGGAGGCGTATTCCAACATGATGGCGAAGTACGCAGGTGGTGAGAGTGACGGGGCGGGGCGGGGCGGGGCGGGGAAGGGTGGAGCAAAGATGGGAGCAAGGGAAGAGTGGAGCAGGTAGGGTTGGGCGGGGCGTGGTCATGAAGGTAGTATGGGGAGGGGGGAGTGCATGAAAGCCCTGTGACAAATACAAAAATGAAGAGGTGAGGAGGAGGGGGCAGCAGAGATGGAGGTTGGGGCATTAGTAACAGAAACGATTCCTAATGGGAGCCGAAGACGGGGGTCAGGTGGGGTGTGACTTGGTAGGGTGTGGCTTGGAGGGGTGTGGCACGGCGGGGAGGAGCTTGGTTGAGAGGGATTTTGAGAGGAGAGGCAGCAGGGAAGAGGTGGGGCAAGGAGCAGCAGGGTAGGTACAAGGACTTCGCCAGGAGGACGAAATAAAGACGCAGGAGAGAAGAATCTGCAGCAGCAGCAACAACAGCAGGCAAGGGACAACACCCTACCCTCCACATACATACGGAGAAGCCACCCAACACCCACCAGTCTACCCTACCCACCAATCATCACAGTCCACCCAACACCCACCAGTCTACCCTACCCATCAATCATCACAGTCCACCCAACACCCACCAGTCTACCCTACCCATCAATCATCACAGTCCACCCCACCCACCAGTCTACCCTACCCATCAATCATCACAGTCCACCCAACACCCACCAGTCTACCCTACCCATCAATCATCACAGTCCACCCAACACCCACCAGTCTACCCTACCCATCAATCATCACAGTCCACCCAACACCCACCAGTCTACCCTACCCATCAATCATCACAGTCCACCCAACACCCACCAGTCTACCCTACCCATCAATCATCACAGTCCACCCCACCCACCAGTCTACCCTACCCATCAATCAGGTGGACCTGCAGGAGGTACACTCCATACACAATTTTAAGAGTTAGAAAATTACAGTTCATTAAATACAAACACTGATAAATTAGACACATGTGCAACTCTTGGGTATCTTTATTGAGGAAACGTTACGCCACACAGTGGCTTCATCAGTCCATACAAAGGAGAATCTTGAAGAACAGGAGGAGAATGAGGTAATCAGTCCCTCAACCTTGAGTCGATGTGGTCAGTCCATCAATCTTGAATAGAATACAGCATACGTGCGGAGAAGGAGCTTATAAACCGTTGGCAGGAGAGGTGCAGCAGTCATAGGTGGTGTCACATTTGTTCAATGTGGAAGTAGGTCGTCCTCAATAAAGATACCCAAGAGTTGCACATGTGTCTAATTTATCAACATGTCGGTTCTGTGAACCATTCATCTACAAATACAAACATTGCAGGAATAAGTATGGCGTATTAGCGCAATACCCAAAGAGGAGGCTATATATCTATCGTAACAGTGTTGATACAATACCGATAAGCTGGTACATAAGACACACATGTGCAACACCTGGTTAGCTTTATTCTGAAGGGACTGATTATTTCGTCTTCTACTGTCTCCAATTTCAACACCTTCAGTTAACCTCTGTATTGAATTGATAAAGCCACTGGATGGCGAAACGTCTTCAGAATAAATTTAGTTACCTGGGTGTTGCACGCCTGTCTTATTCATCTACATATCTATTGTATAACTTCATCTGTATATGCGAAAAACATGAAGTTTGCGGCGCCAGCAAGAAGTCTGCACCTGCTCAAGCATATTTTAAGCTCATGAAGATCCGAAGTTGGCGACAAGATCGATACCAGAACCGAGGGGAAAGGAAAGACAAACGAGAACTGAAGTGGATGGGGGGAGTTGGTTGTAAAAAGACCTAAGACATACAACGGAACAACCTAAGAAGCACCAGAGAGGATACGATCATGACATACAAAATTCTCAGGAAACTATATAGAGACATCCTGATGAGAGTAATGAGCTAATGATGTAGATGAGTTACCGGACCATTAAGAAATATTTATTCATTCTCGGAGTAGTTGATAGAGAAAAAAAATAGATAAAGACTAATACTATACATAGTTTCACGAGTAGATATTATCTGGCCATGGAGAACAGCAACCATAAAAGTCAGTCGATGGTAGTTAAGAAGGCGGGGCCAGGAGCCGAGTCGACTCCCAGCAAGCATAAGAAAACGTGTACAATGTAAAGTGAATGTGAACAAAGAAAACAGATCAGAGACGCTGAAGAGAAAGAGGGTTAGCGGAGATTAATACTAAGAGAAATGAAGAGATGGAGGAGAAGAAGAAAGTCACCGGCAACACTGAGTCCACAGCATCACCACCACCACCACCACCACCACCACCACACTACCACCACCATCACCACACTACCACCACCACACTACCATCACCACCACACTACCATCACCACCACACTACCACCACCACCACACTACCACCACCATCATCACCATCACACTACCACCACCACCACACTACCACCAGCCAACTACCACCACCACCACACTACCATCGCCACCACACTACCAGCAGCCCACTACCACCACCACAATACCACAACCACCACACTACCATCGCCACCACACTACCAGCAGCCCACTACCACCACCATCACCACCACACTACCACCAGACCTCTACCACCACTACAACACAGTCTTTACCACCACCACTACAGCACAATCATTACCACCACCACAGCACCTGTGGTGGTGGTAATGACCACTTTGGAGCACCACTACGATCCCAATATCACCACAGAAGCACCACTACAATCCCACCATCACCAAACAAGCAGCACTATGAACCCACCACCACAGAAGCACCAGTTCGATCCCTCCACCACCACAGAAGCACCAAAACGATCCCACCACCACCCCTGAAGCACCAAAACGATCCCACCACCACCCCTGAAGCACCAAAACGATCCCACCACCACCCCTGAAGCACCACTATGATCCCACCACCTCCACTGAAGCACCACTATGATCCCACCACCACCACTGAAGCACCACTATGATCTCATCACCACCACAAAAACACCACTATGATCCCACCACCACAGAAGCACCACTATGGTCCCATCACCACAGAAGCACCACTATGAACCCACCACCACAGAAGCACCCCTACGATCCCACCACCACCACAGAAGCACCACTATGATCCCACCACCACCACAGAAGCACCACTGTGATCCCACCACCACCACAGAAGCACCACTATGATCCCACCACCACCACAGAAGCACCACTATGATCCCACCACCACCACAGAAGCACCACTGTGATCCCACCACCACCACAGAAGCACCACTATGATCCCACCACCACCACAGAAGCACCACTATGATCCCACCACCACAGAAGCACCACTACGGTCCCACCATCACCACAGAAGCACCCCTACGATCCCACCATCACAGAAGCACCCCTACGATCCCACCACCACCACAGAAGCACCACTATGATCCCACATCCACCACAGGAGCACCACTACGATCCCACCACCACCACAGAAGCACCACTACGATCCCACCACGACAGAAGCACCACTATGATCGCACCACCACCACCACAGAAGCACCACTACGATCCCACCACGACAGAAGCACCACTATGATCGCACCACCACCACCACAGAAGCACCACAAGAAACAGCCTCCACCACATAAACTAGTCAGTCACTTCCATAATTGCCTACATCAAAAATTATGGCAGCAGTTAAGAGATAATTAACGAAGAGTGATCAAAGGCAGGCACGAAACTCTAGCTTCCGGCGACCAGGCCTTGTTCACATGGGGGAGGGAGGGGGAACAGCGGGAGGGAAGGAGGGGGAACAGCGGGAGGGAAGGAGGGGGAACAGCGGGAGGGAAGGTCATGGAGGAAGGGCAAGAAAGTTAATGGGGCAGAGTGGAAGGAAGGTCATGGGGAGAGAGATCGATCATGGTGTCAATACTGAGAGCGGCCACACATGGAAGAACGTGCAGTACAATAATGGTGTAAATACCTTCAAAACGAGGAAATACACACATCCCGTAGTTCGACTGGTAGCCCACTAGGCTCACACACCGAGGTCCGTGGTTCGATTCCCGGTACGGGTGGAAACATTAGGGCCTATTTCCTCAAGACACCTGCTGTCCATGTTCACCTAGCAGTAAAATAGGTATCTGGGTGTTAGCCGACTGGTATGGGTCGCATCCTGGGGACAAAATTAACATAATTTGCCCAAAATGCTCTCCATAACCAGGGGCTTTCTATATAGTACGTCACTGATGTCAGCTATGGTCTGTGTAAGTTGTATCATGTACTTGTAGAAATAAAGATTATTATTATTATTATTATTAATATTGTCCCTGGATATCTTTATTTCAAGATGTGTCACCAGTCAGTGACTAATATCAGTTCAACAGAGATATACGTAAAAACAACATTGTTGTAGGTGTGTTTATATCCTCAGGGACGTAAATGTAATCAGTTTCCAGGGTTGTATTCTTACCGACTTGCTTGTGATCAGACTTTCCAGTAAACTACCTGGCCAACTAGACTGTTGCTGCGAGCAACCTGCAGGCCTACACACACACACACAGCTCTGGCTTATCAGGCACTTAATGAAGAAAGTGGTCTGGTTTCCTCTTGAAAATTTGTATATTTAGGAACCTGATCTCCAATTATTTTCCAGATTTATATTATCTGGTCTCTCGGTTTTGATCTAGCTCTCTCTCTCTCTCTCTCTCTCTCTCTCTCTCTCTCTCTCTCCGCAGGGTTTTACAAGGTTACATTAAGGATTCCTAACATTATTGACAAGCTACAAGCTGCTACCTACATCAGTTCATTTGAAAGCCTTTTTACTGTTATGAAGCATACAAATATGGAACAGGATGAAGTTGAAGCCATCTGTGGGTCAGCAATTTCATTTGATCAGCTGACTTTATTTCGTTGATATTATGCTGCACGAACAAGTTCAAGTCTCGAGTCATCCTAGGAATAAATGATTCTCTCTCTCTCTCTCTCTCTCTCTCTCTCTCTCCCCCCGTTCCAGAGTACATTCCAAAGCCTTGAAGCGTTTAAACTCGTTCAGATATTTTATACGTTGTGTGCGGGCAGTAAACGATCTCTGTACATGTTCCAGCTCTGATATCTCTCTTGCTCTTAATTAAAAGTAGTTGTGAGAGCAGTGAATAATATTTCAGAAGTTGAGTGCACAAGTGATTTTAAACAGTTCTAACACTGACTGAAGTTGTCACGATCCATTCCTCTCATTTGTCTGGTACTTGTTAATCAGTAAATAGACAAGAGATTTGCCAAGCAGTAAAGGCTTGACAAAGCTCCTGAAGAGCAAAACGTTGCCACAATAAAATGTCGCATTAGTTGCATCTGTGGCCATTTACCTAATATTTGATGGGTAGTTCTACCATTGTTAGTGACTGGCACTTGTTATGTTTGCCTTGCTGTCTCTAAACAAGTCGTCTGTCATAATTATGTCTACATTGTTTACACGTGTCTTTTGTTCTACGAGGTGATGGTCTGGTCTGCCTTGCATCCCTCTTCCTGTCTACTGTCCTCATTCTTCTCCTATCTAAGCAGATGGAATTTGTCAAGAGTTGATCATGCTATTGTCTTTCGGTGAACATCATGTTACTTTCCTTCGTTGAACCTCATTTTATTTTTCTTCGCTGATCATGATATTTCAGTCACTAGAAGATTTTGTTGATATTTATCTGTAGTTTCCTCATGTCTTCTACCGAGGTGACCTTCATGTTTATTGCAATATTGTCAGCGACAGATAAGCTGTGTTTAGTGTTTCTATCTACGTTCTCTATGATAAAATTAGAAACGGTGAACGTACTGTACCTTGGAGCACTGAACGTTCTGATTTCCTAAGAGGAAGAATGAAAGAACATTTTTAGGTCAAAGTAATGAAGCTATGGTCACCGGCATGAAGTCTAACAATGAGAAACAAAATGACAGAAAATGAGAAACAAAATAGGGGAAAGTACAGTAACGAGGATTCCTGGGGACGAGTGGGACAGAGTGTAGAGAAGGTAAAAAATGCAAAAACTGTAAAGTGTAAACAGGAGTAGGTGAGGTGAGGGGAGGGGTGGGAAGAAGAAGGGGGAAAGGGGGTAGGGGTGTGCTCTCAACAAGAGCAGCAGCGAAGCGAGGCGGGACAACATGCTCGTAAATACTACTAACTGGGAATTGTCTATGAAGAGTGGAGACTTTAGTGAAGGTTGTATATAAGAGAGTCAGCAGTTTACAGCCACTACCACCATCAGCCACCAGGAACCTCATGGCGTGCTACAACCAGAAGTTGTGCCCCTCAAGGTTACTTCACCACGATTCCAAAGGAAGTCACTGCCTCCGCGGCTCGGTCCCAGACAACACATTCTGGATGATGGCCTCATCAACCAAGCTATTGGTGATAGCCGCAAACATTTTGATGTAGGCAGATAGCCCGGTTAATCAGATATTAATTAAGTCAAGGAACTAATCAAATTTTCTCATTAAAACAGTTCATCTTATGTATTTAGGGAGAGGGTTGGAGGGACCAGGTCACTTTGCACTTATTGACTTGTCTCTAAGTATACTCAGTACATTCCTGCTCTTCACTGAAGGTATTATCCACTGTTTAACAAACACACACGACGTAACAAAGCGCATGCAGTGTGGTAAGACGCATGGTACAAGACACATGGAGTAAGACAAGACACACGATAACAAGACACACGGTAACAAGACACACGGTAACAAGACACACGGTAACAGGACACACGGTAACAGGACACACGGTAACAGGACACACGGTAACAAGACACGGTAACAAGACACACGGTAACAAGACACACGGTAACAAGACACACGGTAACAGGACACACGGTAACAGGACACACGGTAACAGGACACACGGTAACAGGACACACGGTAACAAGACACGGTAACAAGACACACAGTAACAAGACACACGGTAACAAGACACACGGTAACAAGACACACGGTAACAAGACACACGGTAACAGGACACACGGTAACAGGACACACGGTAACAGGACACACGGTAACAGGACACACGGTAACAAGACACGGTAACAAGACACACAGTAACAAGACACACGGTAACAAGACACACGGTAACAAGACACACGGTAACAAGACACACGGTAACAGGACACACGGTAACAAGACACACGGTAACAGGACACACGGTAACAAGACACGGTAACAAGACACACGGTAACAAGACACAAGGAGTAAGACAAGACACACGGTAACAAGACAGTGTCAAGCCGCATGTGGGTGACCCCTCCCCTAAGAATCATGGTCCACTTTAATATTAATATCCATTAATCACCCACAAACTGTACCGGGAAGTTCAAAAAGGTTCACACTATATCTGTCTTATTTTCAAGCACACTTCCTTCCCAATAGGTCGAACATAATAGTGAAACAACAACTAGGATATATCCAAACGTGTAAATAAAACACCTAAGTTTAGGAACTGTCTAATATCTCAGTAAGGTATAATAGCTTTTTTTTTTTTTTTACTTTACAGAAAGACAATGTGAAGGAATATGTGAAGGTATTCAGAAAGAATAAAAAAGGCACAATACCGTGACTGGAACAATACACAAATAACCCGCACATAGACCGAAACTATGACAATGTTATGGTCCGACTTTGATTATTATGTAGTAGGACCGAAACGTCGTCATATGCTTCAGTCTTATATGTGCGAGTTATTGTGTAGTGAAGGTATTCCTTCAGTGTCATAACTTAAACTAAAGAACATAAATCGAGAAATTTGATGGAAAAAAGTATACGAGAAGTGGATTTCCAAATTTAGGAAGATGAAGAGAGAACAAAAAAGGCACAATACCGTGACTGGAATACACAAATAACCCGCACACAGGAGAGACAACCTTACGACGATGTGTAGTTAGTTTGGGAGGAGCTGAGAAGTCTTCAGTCCTTGCAACCCGACTTAAAACACCTTTTTTTATTAGCTAACAACAAAGAAAAAAAAAAGATATTTTTGCTGTAGTGTTGAGAGAAACGTAAGACAAGTGTGACTTTCTGTCTTATTATCACTAGACAAGTGTGACTTTCTGCCTTATTATCACTAGACAATTGTGACTTTCTGCCTTATTATCACTAGACAAGTGTGACTTTCTGTCTTATTATCACTAGACAAGTGTGACTTTCTGTCTTATTATCACTAGACAAGTGTGACTTTCTGCCTTATTATCACTAGACAAGTGTGACTTTCTGCCTTATTATCACTAGACAAGTGTGACTTTCTGCCTTATTATCACTAGACAAGTGTGACTTTCTGCCTTATTATCACTAGACAAGTGTGACTTTCTGCCTTATTATCACTAGACAAGTGTGACTTTCTGCCTTATTATCACTAGACAAGTGTGACTTTCTGCCTTATTATCACTAGACAAGTGTGACTTTCTGCCTTATTATCACTAGACAAGTGTGACTTTCTGCTTACCACTAGACAAGTATGACTTTCTGCTTATCACTTGACAAGTGTGACTTTCTGCTTATCACTAGACAAGTATGACTTTCTGCTTATCACTTGACAAGTGTGACTTTCTGCTTATCACTAGACAAGTGTGACTTTCTGCCGTATTATCACTAGACAAGTGTGACTTTCTGCTTATCACTAGACAAGTGTGACTTTCTGCTTATCACTAGACAAGTGTGACTTTCTGCTTATCACTAGACAAGTGTGACTTTCTGCTTATCACTAGACAAGTGTGACTTTCTGCTTATCACTAGACAAGTGTGACTTTCTGCCGTATTATCACTGAATCAACTTGAGTGGTGCTGTAAAATGAGCCTGAAGATAAATTTGTGGAACAGTGAATATTAAACTTCACGAGAATAAAGAGGAATGTAGAAAGGTGGGTGTGAGGGGAGGGATGGTGAAGGGAGGGGAGTGGAAATGGGTAAATAGGAAGGAGTTTCATAGTGTGTGTGACTGGGGTGCCACCAGAGGCAACAGCACCCCCGCTCGCCCCCTACCTGCCCTGTCCCTGCTTAAAGACGATAGTTCCCCCCCTTTCCTACACCAATTGTGGCATCGTACGCAAGTCTTCCCCCGCCAGCACTACAGGAAGAGCCAGGTCAGGCTAGGGAGGGAGGGAGGGGGAGGGAGGGAGAGGGGGAGAGGAGGAGAGAGAGAGAGAGAGAGAGAGAGAGAGAGAGAGAGAGAGAGAGAGAAAACGTAGAGACAAAGAGAAGAAAAGACATTAAAGAAATGCAGTAGGAGGAAACAGTACGCATTTAACTTATGACTGAGGTGTCCCACACTGATACTGTTGCTGGAGTCTGACCTAAATGTAATAGCAGCACCAGCTACTAGTGTGCCACTCATGTAATAGTAATAGTACCAGTTATTAGTATGCCACTCATGCAATGGTAGCATCAGCTACTAGTATGTCACTCGTGTAACAGCACCAGCTACTAGTATGCCACTCATGTTAATAAGCAGCTGCTGGCGTGCTGCTTATCTAATAGCAGCAGCGCCATCTAGGGGAAACATTTAAGAAAGAGCAACACGCAAGTGATGATGCAGAGTGCAGCTTGCCTTTTAATAACACTGAATGTCTCCTGTCAAAATTTAAATATTCAGGTGTAGAAATTCCTGCGTAATATTATGAAGTGCAGCCATGTAGATACCTGGCTCAAGACCACCGAGAGATACTGGTCACACAGATACCAGGCCCAGGACCACTGAGAAATACTGGTCACGTAGATACCTGGCTCAACACCACTGAAAGATACTGGTCACACAGATACCAGGACCGGTCATCGAAACACTGGCCAATTAGATACTTGGCTCAGGTCTTGATCCAAGGAACTGTAAGTACCCTTCCCTCACTCTGATCAAAACTAATTTCCCCAACCCTTTTCATTCATAGTCCCTTAACTATAACAAATAACGAAGGAGGTGTTATAGAGCAGGCAGAGGTCGCCAACCTTTTGTTCACTGGCGAGGTTCTTAAGGGCAGTATATATCGTCTAGGAATATTAGAAGATTAACCATTTGTTCAAGTGGGCCACATAGTTTAAAATTTATAAAGTGGCAGCACTTCAAAAACAAAGTGAAATGCAAATGTGGGCCTTTAACTCCCCACATTCCAATCAAAGCGAAAATTAACCACAATGTTAATATAGTTACTGAATTAAAAAGTTATATACGAGAGAATTATTGATTATAGTGAGTCGTGTGTCGACCCAGATTAGAAACCAACATTGCTGTGTAGTCTACACATATGTAAAGTCTGGTGTAAACTGAGAGCCACACGTCACTTGGTGACCTCCACTCTAAGTATCCTGGGGGACCATCCTCACTCTTTGATACTTGCGTTACTCCACTTATTTTTTTCAGGCACACTTATCACAGGCCTACCTCTACGATCCTGAGAAATCACAGGTCACTGAGAATACAGGTATTAGACTGAGAAAAACACCTAGTGTGGAAGCGAAGGACTCAGTAATAAAACGAACAGGTATTGTACATGTCTTATTCCTTTATAGTCTCAAGATGGTTAAAAAAGTGGAATGACTTGGATGAGGTAGTTTACAGTCGAGGCTACGTTAACACAACTGGGCGAGAATGCATTTGTCATGTATGCCAGTGTACCTATGATATACCTTTGATGTTTCGAAAGTGTTTCTACTCCCGGAGCCCGGCCCTAGGCCAAGCTTATCTGATGCTTGCCAAGTTAACCAGGATGTTGCTTCTGGTGGCTTGCTGGCCCACTTAACCAGTTTCTTAGAGGCTTCCACACTTGTCCCACTTGTGTTTGATATTTTTTGGTAAGACGACGAATAGTCTGGGACTACGGACGTTGTTACAATGTTCTCTTATTGTGCCCAGTGCGCCACTGCTTTTAACTGGGTTTATTTTACACTTTTTCCCATACCTCACTCCAGTATATTGTTATGACAGTGTGCATATTTGGGTCTAGGCCAGCAAACATTTTCAACGGAGTGTGTGTGTGTGTGTGTGTGTGTGTGTGTGTGTGTGTGTGTGTGTGTGTGTGTGTGTGTGTGTGTGTGTGTGTGTGTGTGTCTCTATATATATATATATATATATATATATATATATATATATATATATATATATATATATATATATATATATATATATATATATATATATATATATATATATATATATATATATATAACAACACTACGAGTATCCGAGAATTCGAATCCATGTCGTTTTGGCTCACCTCATGATGAGCGAAAATCACACATGGCGCTCTAACCCACAGGGCCAGGCAATCCTACAAAAATGACGCACCCAGCAGCGCTGTTTTACCGTCATCCAAGGACATATGGTGGTGTGGGTGCGAGCAGCATACATTATTGTAACCACGAACGAGTGGTATTAATCAATAACAACACTGCGACTAGCCGAGGACTCGAGCCCATGTCGTTTTGGCCCACCTCCAGCGAATACATATTTAGGACTTTGAGGAGTTTCCAGTAATTGAAATATTTTATTCGTTCTCTGCAGGCTGTAAATGTTCTTTGTATCGGTTCCAACTCTGATATCTCCCCAGCTTTGAAAAGACCAGTCAACATCGAATATTACTCTAAACGATGCAGTACACTGATTACATACACCATTTTTGTAGCTGCTCTTGTTTCAAGAATAAACACAAAACAGTGGCTGTTAAGCTCTTGGTACAAGCGTCTCGGCATCCTTTCAATGACTTGTTTGATATGTGATGTTAATGCTATTGACCTGTAATGTTCTATCGTAGTTCTGTTGCCTCTTGTGCAAAGAAGAGCTACATCTGCACTTTAAGGTCTGTGGAATTTCCCTTGAACCTAAGCTCTTCCTGCAGACAGCACTGAGTGCTCGTGCTAATGGTACTTTGCATTTCTTTATAAATGCTGAATTCCAGGAATCTGGTCCAGTGCTGCCTGCGTGAGCATGCTGTCTATTTCTTCTTCCAAGTCTGAAGGATTTGTGCTAATGTATGCTTGATTTTTTAGGCTTTCTCAGAGGAGTATATTGTAAACGGATTTTCCATGTTTATGCAATTTAACTTTTTCATAAATTGTTTTGGGTATCACAAAAAGCACGTCTGTACATCTACTATTCCATAGGCATGTTTCCATCTGTTAAATACACACAGGAAATATAAGGAGATCTTAAGTGTCATGTGCTGAAGCAATAAGAGTGTATTGGCTGTACCTGATCACCTCACTTAACTAGGGTCACCACCTTATGGCACTGTATACATCTGGTATTGTTTTTCCTGGCGGAGTGCATGAGGGTTGTAAGGTTTGATGAGGTGGGTCTGGGTGGCGCGAGGCGGGGCGGGGAAGGGGTGAGGGACAACCGAGCAGAGTAGAGGCGAGACAGGGCGGGGCCAGTGAGGGGAAGGTGTGCCCCAGTAGGCCTACGATGCCATCCAGGTAACGAGCTGTAATGAAGCTTTATACCGTCAATGAACTCATTTTTGCAAAAGAGGCTTGTTGCAACTAATTATTACCAATATTTTCCTTTGTCCTCTCACTCTTCTTTCGGTCCTCATAACCACCTTGACCACACCGTCACAACCATAAGATGATGATGGAAATAAGGTAAGATGATGGAAATAAGTGAAGATGTAAAGGAAGATGAAAATAAGGTTAGATGTGAAGGAAGAAGATAATGATGGAAGATGTGAAGGAAGATAATGATGGAAGATGTGAAGGAAGATGCAAATAATGAAAGGTGTGGTCAGTGTGGGACGGGTGGTGGCCAGGGCCGCACTGGATCATTAGTTAATGAAGCAGCCGTCCAGGTAAGACCACCTCCCGAGAGACAACCAACCTCTCCCCTCCCCCCCACCACCACACCAACACAATGATCCACCCCCTACGAGGGGGGTCTCCCCTCCCTCGTGCATGCATAGTCCCCTTCAAGGCTCTCACAGCTATGCATGCTTCAACCTACAATGTTCAACTCCCCCGCTGTGCATACATCGACCTGAACCCCAACCTACCCTACCCAACCCACCTCACAGTAGAGTATCACCATCACCCACGAGGACACAGTAGAGTATCACCCACGAGACCATAGCAGTATGTGTGTGAGAGCCTGTGTTCACCTGATAATGAAGTGGTGGCAGTAATTGTGGTGGAAATAGTTGTGGTGGCAGTAGTTGTGGTGGCAGTTGTGGTGGCAGTTGTTGTGGTGGCAGTTGTTGTGGTGGTAGTAGTTGTGGTGGCAGTAGTTATGGTGGCAGTAGTTGTGGTAGCTGTGGTGGCAGTAGTTGTCGTAACTGTGGTGGCAGTAGTTGTGGTACCTGTGGTGGCAGTAGTTGTGATACCTGTGGTGGCAGTAGTTGTGATACCTGTGGTGGCAGTTGTGGTAGCTGTGGTGGCAGTAGTGGTAGCTGTGGTGGCAGTAGTTGTGGTAGCTGTGGTGGCAGTAGTTGTGGTAGCTGTGGTGGCAGTAGTTGTGGTAGCTGTGGTGGCAGCAGTTGTGTAGTGGCAGCAGTTGTGTGGTGGCAGCAGTTGTGGTAGCTGTGGTGGCAGTAGTTGTGGTAGCTGTGGTGGCAGTAGTTGTGGTAGCTGTGGTGGCAGTAGTTGTGGTAGCTGTGGTGGCAGCAGTTGTGGTAGCTGTGGTGGCAGTAGTTGTGGTATCTGTGGTGGCAGTAGTTGTGGTAGCTGTGGTGGCAGTAGTTGTGGTACCTGTGGTGGCAGTAGTTGTGATACCTGTGGTGGCAGTAGTTGTGATACCTGTGGTGGCAGTAGTTGTGATACCTGTGGTGGCAGTAGTTGTGATACCTGTGGTGGCAGTAGTTGTGGTAGCTGTGGTGGCAATAGTTGTGGTAGCTGTGGTGGCAGTAGTTGTGGTAGCTGTGGTGGCAGTAGTTGTGGTAGCTGTGGTGGCAGTAGTTGTGGTAGTTGTGGTGGCAGTAGTGGTAGCTGTGGTGGCAGTAGTTGTGGTAGCTGTGGTGGCAGTAGTTGTGGTAGCTGTGGTGGCAGTTGTGGTAGCTGTGGTGGCAGTAGTTGTGATACCTGTGGTGGCAGTAGTTGTGGTAGCTGTGGTGGCAGTAGTTGTGGTAGCTGTGGTGGCAGTAGTTGTGGTAGCTGTGGTGGCAGTAGTTGTGGTAGCTGTGGTGGCAGTAGTTGTGGTAGCTGTGGTGGCAGTAGTTGTGGTAGCTGTGGTGGCAGTAGTTGTGGTAGCTGTGGTGGCAGTAGTTGTGGTAGCTGTGGTGGCAGCAGTTGTGGTAGCTGTGGTGGCAGTAGTTGTGGTAGCTGTGGTGGCAGTAGTTGTGGTAGCTGTGGTGGCAGTAGTTGTGGTAGCTGTGGTGGCAGTAGTTGTGGTAGCTGTGGTGGCAGTAGTTGTGGTAGCTGTGGTGGCAGTAGTTGTGGTAGCTGTGGTGGCAGCAGTGAAGGCAGATGTGCCTGACGAGGGGAAAGTGAACACTGGTGTAGTATGGAGGAGAAATAAGGTAAGGGATCGGGAGAGGGTGTGGGAAGGAAAATAGGAATATTCGAAAAGGTTTTCCAGTGTAAAGTTACAGAGCAACCAGGTACTGGAGGTGAAGCAAGTCCACACTGCAGGTGGGTGAGGTGGGACCACACACTGCAGGTGGGACCACACACTGCAGGTGTGTGAGGTGAGAGCCACACTGCAGGTGGTTTAGGTGGGACCACAAGCTTCAAGTGGGTTAGGGAGGCAAACTATTCAACAGCCTTCCTTCATACATAAGGGGGATTACCAATTGACCCTCCCCTGTCTGCTAAAGGGAACCTGATAAGTTCAAGTCAGTTGCTGATCAGCTGGGCTGTGGTGCACACTGTGTGGCTAGACCAGCAGCCTGTTGCTCAGACCATCACCTGGGAGGACGGGTCTGCGACCGGGCTGTAGGAGCGTTGACCTCATTAACCAGAGGCTTTAGGATGGCTTACCCAGAATTAACAAATCAAGGCTTAGCATTGCCGTCTATTTAGATTGGAAGCACTTCAGGCTAATAGCAGTAGGCGGGAGTGACCCTGTAAAAAGACCGAAGAGTTCCTCACCTTCGATTACTATTGTTGCTGGAAATTCAGGTGATCTCCAGTAAGTCTTCCGCTGCCAATCACCCAACGGATACACTACCCAATGTGCCAACTGGCGGTCTACTACCAGATCCCCCTGATGGTTCTGTCCCTTATGGTTGTTACAGACCACTTCAGCACTGCAAATGGTGAAGAATTAGATACATGTGCAAGATCTGGGTATCTTTTTTTTTTTTGTAGACAGTTTCGCCGTCCAGTGACTATCAATACATGGACATGTGTAGAATTGTACTGATACCGCCACTGGATGGCAAAACGTCTACAAATATAGATATCCAGATGTTGAACATGGGTCTAATTCTTCGTCTTGTCGGTACTGTATACCATTTATATACAACCGCCAATGGTGGGAGAACAAGAAAAGTAACAATGACACAATCTCCCAGAGCAAAATTTGATGAACAGGGAAATATCACAGCTATGTAAGTCAAATGGAAGAGGAGGAAGGGAAGGGAGGGTTGTGCTTGTTCTTAGTCTAAATTGCTCCAACTCTCCGCCACCAGCGTTGGGAGAGGGACATAATGGGTGGGAAGGGGGGAAGGTAGGGGCGGCGCGCAACAATAACAACATACTTCAGTGCCGTGGGGAAGGAGGGGAAGGGGATATAACGAAGTTTCTTGAAAACAGGATACGGGCAGAGAATAAAAGCCGACACGAGAATAACCGGTTTTGCAGGCAGCAGCAGCAGCGACCGGTTGCGGATGTCTGGGGTGAGCCACGAAGAGAAGAGCTGCAGCAAAACCAGTTACCTAACATACCTGTGACAGGTTAGTGTGTTCTACCTTCGCAGCCCGGTCTCGGGTAGATGTGCAGAGCTACGTCGGAAAAGTAACCGGTTGCAGCCGGAAGCAGTAATAGGTTTGGGGACGGAAGCAGTAGCGGGTTTCAGAAAAAAAAATGTGGAAAGGTGGGGGAGGGCAGCTTCTTGCGTTAAGGGGTAGTGGATGGGGGGACTGGGTTGGGGTAATGGGGGAGCGGCGCCAGACGGGCGGGTGCCTGGTGGCTCCTGCCCGGCTGCCACTAAATGACCCAGTCCAACCTGACCCCCTCCACCACCCACCATAATTACAGCGCCTGCTACACCAATCTTTAATAACACGATACTCTTTATATTTAGCTCTTCCTCCCCTCACGCTATAGCTCCTCGGGACCTCTCTTCCCCTCACTCCACCCTGACCTCTGTTCCATCCCCACCCTCTCTTGTTTCACCTTACCTGACCTAAATGTCCTTCAGTAACACTGCCTATTCACCTCTTATTCTTCCTGTATCCCTACTGTCATCTCGCCACGGCCGCCCTCGCTCTTTCTGTACTCTGTGGAACAGAGGAGATAATATATACCTGGAAAGTACTTTAGGGCCTTATCCCAAACCTGCACACTGACATAACATACTGGAGTGAGAGATATGGGAGGAAGTGCAAAACAAACTCAGTGAAAAGCAGGGACGTCGTGGGCACAAGAGAACACTGTATTAACATCTGTGGCCCCAGAGGATATCAGAAATACTGCTGGGATAAGTGTACAAGTCTTTAAGATGAGACTGGACAAGTATCTCCACCAAGTGCCAGACCAACAAGGCTGTGCTGGATATGTGGACCAACGGGTCGCCAGCAGCAACAGCCCGGTTGACCAGGCAAGCACCAGACGAGCCTGGCCCAAGACCGGGCTCCTGGAGATTACCTGGAGAGAGTTCCGGGGGTCAACGCCCCCGCGGCCCGGTCTGTGACCAGGCCTCCTTAGGTCAGTGTCCCAGGATGCGACCCACACCAGTCGACTAACACCCAGGTACCCATTTTACTGATGGGGAACATAGACAACAGGTGGAAAGAAACACGTCCAATGTTTCTACTCTGGCTGGGAATCGAACCCAGGCCCTCACCGTGTGAAGCGAGAGCGTTAACCACCAGGCCACCAGAGGAGTAAAAAAAAAAAACTAAAAACTTATCAAAGGTAAAGGAAGTCTCCCACCTCACACTAACAGATTTAGTTGCCTTCTGGGTCAAACTCATCCTGTTTACCTGGAGACGTTTCTCCAGTCACTTAATGCATAATCTCACATTCAGTGGAAAGGGGCTAAGGTGCATAAAATGGTAACTAAAGTCGCAGAAGAGTTAAAAGGACGTTTGGAAGTGGTAGGAAATGGATTCAACTACATGAAGTGTATGTGGCTAAGAAGTCAGGAATCAGTTGATCGCAGCAGTTACAGAAACTAGGGATGAACTAATAATCTATGCCAGTAAACACAAGGTAATTATAGCTGGATGAATGCAGACGACTCACCACGCCAATAACCAGAAGGCCTATGTTGACACAGCCGCTATTGGACGATGATCTCCGCAACTATCCTCATGTAGATAGACCCGTCCGTGTAGATAAATGGTTCAGAGAAGGACAACTTGATAAATTACACACTTGTGCAACACTTGAGTATCTGATTGGCGAAACATTTCCACAAAAGAGGTACCCAAGTGTTGCACAAGTGTCTAATTTATCAGACCCGTCCATCCACTCATCCACTAACACCTCATCCGCGTCTGTGCGTGCGAACACACGCACGCACAGACCAAGAGAGAGGGGACGACCCAGCAAGATTAAGAGAGCTTTACCTCAAACGCATCAGACAAGAAATAAACTATGGGGAGCCTCTGGATGCCAGCGATCACGCAGTCCTGATCTTTCACTCCTTGATGGAAATGAATTTGGAGAGGAGCACAGGAGAATGAGAAGGGAGAGTAAAGCCAGACTATAAGAGAGGGGACAACACAACAACGAGAGCCTTCCTCTAAGCAGTACAATGGAAAAGGGAAATGGAAGGAAAGAAATATTTGGATGGAAATTCATGCAAAAAGAAGAGAAACGGAAAACAGAGAAAGTGTTTCCACCCATAAAAGTAGAGTGATAAATTCGAAAAACTTAAAAACAACGACCTAGACGAAGATTTGGTAGACGCAGATTCCAGACACGGTTTTAAAAATATGTACGACAGGATCCGAGAAACAGAACACTAGTGAAACCAGTCATATGTATTGTAGTTACTAGTCGGGGCCGCCAGTAGCTAAGACTACCCTAGCAACCACAACTAAGTCTGCAGTACCCTAGCAGCATGTCTCCCTCTGCAGCCATCATCACTCTCTCACATTCCCTTGCATGTCACCTCACACGCATCACCTCTCCCCTTCACCTAGACCCTCTCCTTTCCCTCCTCTTTCACCTCTCCTCCCTCTTATTTTTAGCTCACTCTAGCATTCCACCTGTCCCTGTATCAGACTACTCCTTGCCCTTCAACAACCTGTCACACCTACCCTCTCTTATCTTTCCCTCATCTCTCTCTCTCTCTCTCTCTCTCTCTCTCTCTCTCTCTCTCTCTCTCTCACGCCATCATCAATAACCCTTTTATTCACTCAACCTCGATTATTAAAGTGAAACAACTTTTGTTTTCAGAAAAAATGCCTAGTGTAGTTAACGCTTAGTTATCATGCTATAACTACCAGGTGAAACATCCTTTAATAAACTCGTAAGATTTCTAAGACATTTACCACGCTTTCTTTCGTCCCACTGAAAATGGCCTACGACACTACTTACTTTTAATACTCTGAATATTTGTTAAACAATATTTGTTTAGGATATAAAGGTAACATGACGCAGATGACTTACACACAAGCAAACTTAATATTAAATCACGATAAACTTTATTTCCTTCTTTCATCTTCCCATTCTATCCTTTTTTCCCCTCTCCACTTTCTTAATCTTTTCGTCTTTTTTTTTTTCAAATTCTCCTCCTCCTCCTTCCTTTCCCCTTCGTTTACCTTTCCTCCCCCCGTCGTTTACCTTCCTCTTCCTTCACTTCCTTAATCCCCTCTCCTACTTTAATCCTCCTTGTCCCCTTCCTTTTCCTTTCTCATGGCTTCTCCACACAAGGCTACGTTTCCCCCTCACCTCGGGTTCGTCTTGCCCGCCCTTGACCCCTCTACTCGTTTCTCTTCCTCTTCGCCGAGCTTATAAAGTGTGTGAACGCTTTATTTAACGTTTAAGAGAACGCTATTGTGAGAATGTCCAAGTCTGAGCGAGGAGGCTGCAGAGAGGGCAAGTGAAGAGGCAGTCAGTGAGTGGAAACCAGGAGAGGAGAGAGAGAGTAAACCATCAGAGATAGTAGAATCCAGGAGAGGAAAGATGGAGGAAACCATGAGATAGTGGAAACCAGGAGAAAAGAGAGAAATTGAAAACCAGGAGAAAAGAGAGAAATTGAAATCCAGGAAAGGGAGAAGTGGAAACCAGGATGGAGGAGAGCGAGAGGAGGAAGGCTGACTGAGGAAAGTGGAATGAGGAAGCATGATGGATGGCAGTAAGAGGTGAAAGCATAATGGGGGAGAGAGGAAGGATAAAGCATGATAAATGAGAGAGAAAGGAGAAAGCATGATAGAGGAGAGGGGAGTGGATGCCACAAAACATGGCGTGTGACAGTATTTATAAAGCATTACTTAGACAACTTGCTTGTTTCTGCATCAGTGACTCCCTAGTGCTAACTACCACCACCTTGCTACATCAATGTCTCCCTAGCACCTAGTGCTAACTACCACCACCTTGCTACATCAGTGTCTACCTAGCACCTAGTGCTAACTACCACCACCTTGCTACATCAGTGTCTCCCTAGCACCTAGTGCTAACTACCACCACCTTGCTACATCAATGTCTCCCTAGCACCTAGTGCTAACTACCACCACCTTGCTACATCAGTGTCTCCCTAGCACCTAGTGCTAACTACCACCACCTTGCTACATCAATGTCTCCCTAGCACCTAGTGCTAACTACCACCACCTTGCTACATCAGTGTCTCCCTAGCACCTAGTGCTAACTACCACCACCTTGCTACATCAATGTCTCCCTAGCACCTAGTGCTAACTACCACCACCTTGCTACATCAGTGTCTCCCTAGCACCTAGTGCTAACTACCACCACCTTGCTACATCAATGTCTCCCTAGCACCTAGTGCTAACTACCACCACCTTGCTACATCAGTGTCTCCCTAGCACCTAGTGCTAACTACCACCACCTTGCTACATCAACGTCTCCCTAGCACCTAGTGCTAACTACCACCACCTTGCTACATCAGTGTCTCCCTAGCACCTAGTGCTAACTACCACCACCTTGCTACATCAACGTCTCCCTAGCACCTAGTGCTAACTACCACCACCTTGCTACATCAGTGTCTCCCTAGCACCTAGTGCTAACTAAAACCACCTTGCTACGTCAGTGTCTCCCTAGTACCTAGTGCTAACTACCACCACCTTGCTACGTCAGTGTCTCCCTAGCACCTAGTGCTAACTACCACCACCTTGCTACGTCAGTGTCTCATTAGTACCTAGTGCTAACTACCACCACCTTGCTACATCAGTGTCTCCCTAGCACCTAGTGCTAACTACCACCACCTTGCTACATCAGTGTCTAGCTAGCACCTAGTGCTAACTACCACCACCTTGCTACATCAGTGTCTCCCTAGCACCTAGTGCTAACTACCACCACCTTGCTACATCAGTGTCTCCCTAGCATCTAGTGTTAACTACCACCTTGCTACGTCAGTGTCTCCCTAATACCTAGTGCTAACTACCACCACCTTGCTACGTCAGTGTCTCCCTAGCACCTAGTGCTAACTACCACCACCTTGCTACATCAATGTCTCCCTAGCACCTAGTGCTAACTACCACCACCTTGCTACGTCAGTGTCTCCCTAGTACCTAGTGCTAACTACCACCACCTTGCTACGTCAGTGTCTCCCTAGCACCTAGTGCTAACTACCACCACCTTGCTACATCAATGTCTCCCTAGCACCTAGTGCTAACTACCACCACCTTGCTACATCAATGTCTCCCTAGCACCAAGTGCTAACTACCACCACCTTGCTACATCAGTGTCTCCCTAGCACCTAGTGCTAACTACCACCACCATGCTACGTCAGTGTCTCCCTAGTACCTAGTGCTAACTACCACCACCTTGTTACGTCAGTGTCTCCCTAGCACCTAGTGCTAACTACCACCACCTTGCTACGTCAGTGTCTCCCTAGTACCTAGTGCTAACTACCACCAACTTGCTACATCAGTGTCTCCCTAGCACCTAGTGCTAACTACCACCACCTTGCTACATCAGTGTCTCCCTAGCACCTAGTGCTAACTACCACCACCTTGCTACATCAACGTCTCCCTAGCACCTAGTGCTAACTACCACCACCTTGCTACATCAGTGTCTCCCTAGCACCTAGTGCTAACTACCACCACCTTGCTACATCAGTGTCTCCCTAGCACCTAGTGCTAACTACCACCACCTTGCTACGTCAGTGTCTCCCTAGTACCTAGTGCTAACTACCACCACCTTGCTACGTCAGTGTCTCCCTAGCACCTAGTGCTAACTACCACCACCTTGCTACGTCAGTGTCTCATTAGTACCTAGTGCTAACTACCACCACCTTGCTACATCAGTGTCTCCCTAGCACCTAGTGCTAACTACCACCACCTTGCTACATCAGTGTCTCCCTAGCACCTAGTGCTAACTACCACTACCTTGCTACATCAATGTCTCCCTAGCATCTAGTGCTAACTACCACCACCTTGCTACGTCAGTGCCTCCCTAATACCTAGTGCTAACTACCACCACCTTGCTACGTCAGTGTCTCCCTAGCACCTAGTGCTAACTACCACCACCTTGCTACATCAATGTCTCCCTAGCACCTAGTGCTAACTACCACCACCTTGCTACGTCAGTGTCTCCCTAGTACCTAGTGCTAACTACCACCACCTTGATACATCAGTGTCTCCCTAGCACCTAGTGCTAACTACCACCACCTTGCTACATCAATGTCTCCCTAGCACCTAGTGCTAACTACCACCACCTTGCTACATCAATGTCTCCCTAGCACCAAGTGCTAACTACCACCACCTTGCTACATCAGTGTCTCCCTAGCACCTAGTGCTAACTACCACCATCTTGCTACGTCAGTGTCTCCCTAGTACCTAGTGCTAACTACGACCACCTTGCTACGTCAGTGTCTCCCTAGCACCTAGTGCTAACTACCACCACCTTGCTACGTCAGTGTCTCCCTAGTACCTAGTGCTAACTACCACCACCTTGCTACATCAGTGTCTCCCTAGCACCTAGTGCTAACTACCACCACCTTGCTACATCAGTGTCTCCCTAGCACCTAGTGCTAACTACCACCACCTTGCTACATCAATGTCTCCCTAGCATCTAGTGCTAACTACCACCACCGTGCTACGTCAGTGTCTCCCTAGAACCTAGTGCTAACTACCACCACCTTGCTACGTCAGTGTCTCCCTAGCACCTAGTGCTAACTACCACCACCTTGCTACGTCAGTGTCTCCCTCGTACCTAGTGCTAACTACCACCACCTTGCTACGTCAGTGTCTCCCTAGTACCTAGTGCTAACTACAACCACCTCGCTACATCAGTGTCTCCCTAGCACCTAGTGCTAACTACCACCACCTTGCTACGTCAGTGTCTCCCTAGCACCAAGTGCTAACTACCATCACCTTGCTACATCAGTGTCTCCCTAGCACCTAGTGCTAACTACCACAACCTTGCTACATCAGTGTCTCCCTAGCACCTAGTGCTAACTACCACCACCTTGCTACATCAGTGTCTCCCTAGTACCTAGTGCTAACTACCACCACCTTGCTACATCAGTGTCTCCCTAGCATCTAGTGCTAACTACCACCACCTTGCTACGTCAGTGTCTCCCTAGCACCTAATGCTAACTACCACCACCTTGCTACATCAATGTCTCCCTAGCACCTAGTGCTAACTACCACCACCTTGCTACATCAATGTCTCCCTAGCACCTAGTGCTAACTACCACCACCTTGCTACACCAGTGTCTCCCTAGCACCTAGTGCCAACTACCACCACCTTGCTACATCAGTGTCTCCCTAGCACCTAGTGCTAACTACCACCACCTTGCTACATCAGTGTCTCCCTAGTACCTAGTGCTAACTACCACCACCTTGCTACATCAGTGTCTCCCTAGTACCTAGTGCTAACTACCACCACCTTGCTACATCAGTGTCTCCCTAGCACCTAGTGCCAACTACCACCACCTTGCTACATCAGTGTCTCCCTAGCACCTAGTGCCAACTACCACCACCTTGCTACATCAGTGTCTCCCTAGCACCTAGTGCTAACTACCACCACCTTGCTACATCAGTGTCTCCCTAGCATCTAGTGCTAACTACCACCACCTTGCTACATCAGTGCCTCCCTAGCACCTAGTGCTAACTACCACCACCTTGCTACATCAGTGTCTCCCTAGTACCTAGTGCTAACTACCACCACCTTGCTACATCAGTGTCTCCCTAGTACCTAGTGCTAACTACCACCACCTTGCTACATCAGTGTCTCCCTAGCATCTAGTGCTAACTACCACCACCTTGCTACATCAATGTCTCCCTAGCACCTAGTGCTAACTACCACCGCCTTGCTACATCAATGTCTCCCTAGCACCTAGTGCTAACTACCACCACCTTGCTACATCAGTGTCTCCCTAGCACCTAGTGCTAACTACCACCACCTTGCTACATCAGTGTCTCCCTAGTACCTAGTGCTAACTACCACCACCTTGCTACATCAGTGTCTCCCTAGCATCTAGTGCTAACTACCACCACCTTGCTACGTCAGTGTCTCCCTAGCACCTAGTGCTAACTACCACCACCTTGCTACGTCAGTGTCTCCCTAGCACCTAGTGCTAACTACCACCACCTTGCTACATCAGTGTCTCCCTAGTACCTAGTGCTAACTACCACCACCTTGCTACATCAGTGTCT
Source organism: Cherax quadricarinatus (assembly GCF_038502225.1). Classification (NCBI taxonomy): domain Eukaryota; kingdom Metazoa; phylum Arthropoda; class Malacostraca; order Decapoda; family Parastacidae; genus Cherax; species Cherax quadricarinatus. Next base: position 9,101,191 of record NC_091336.1, read on the forward strand.
CCCTAGTACCTAGTGCTAACTACCACCACCTTGCTACATCAGTGTCTCCCTAGCATCTAGTGCTAACTACCACCACCTTGCTACATCAATGTCTCCCTAGCACCTAGTGCTAACTACCACCGCCTTGCTACATCAATGTCTCCCTAGCACCTAGTGCTAACTACCACCACCTTGCTACATCAGTGTCTCCCTAGCACCTAGTGCTAACTACCATCACCTTGCTACATCAGTGTCTCCCTAGTACCTAGTGCTAACTACCACCACCTTGCTACATCAGTGTCTCCCTAGCATCTAGTGCTAACTACCACCACCTTGCTACGTCAGTGTCTCCCTAGCACCTAGTGCTAACTACCACCACCTTGCTACGTCAGTGTCTCCCTAGCACCTAGTGCTAACTACCACCACCTTGCTACATCAGTGTCTCCCTAGTACCTAGTGCTAACTACCACCACCTTGCTACATCAGTGTCTCCCTAGCATCTATTGCTAACTACCACCACCTTGCTACGTCAGTGTCTCCCTAGCACCTAGTGCTAACTACCACCACCTTGCTACATCAGTGTCTCCCTAGCACCTAGTGCTAACTACCACCACCGTCTCCCTAGCACCTAGTGCTAACTACCACCACCGTCTCCCTAGCACCTAGTGCTAATTACCACCACCTTGCTACATCAATGTCTCCCTAGCACCTAGTGCTAACTACCACAACATTGCTACGTCAGTGTCTCCCTAGCACCTAGTGCTAACTACCACAACCTTGCTACGTCAGTGTCTCCCTAGCACCTAGTGCTAACTACCACCACCGTCTCCCTAGCACCTAGTGCTAACTACCACCACCGTCTCCCTAGCACCTAATGCTAACTACCACCACCGTCTCCCTAGCACCTAGTGCTAATTACCACCACCTTGCTACGTCAGTGTCTCCCTAGCACCTAGTGCTAACTACCACCACCTTGCTACATCAGTGTCTCCCTAGCACCTAGTGCTAACTACCACCACCTTGCTACATCAATGTCTCCCTAGCACCTAGTGCTAACTCCCACCACCTTGCTACATCAATGTCTCCCTAGCACCTAGTGCTAACTACCACCACCTTGCTACATCAATGTCTCCCTAGCACCTAGTGTTAACTACCACCACTTTGCTACATCAGTGTCTCCCTAGCACCTAGTGCTAACTACCACCACCTTGCTACATCAGTGTCTCCCTAGCATCTAGTGCTAACTACCACCACCTTGCTACGTCAGTGTCTCCCTAGCACCTAGTGCTAACTACCACCACCTTGCTACGTAAGTGTCTCCCTAGCACCTAGTGCTAACTACCACCACCGTCTCCCTAGCACCTAGTGCTACCACCACCGTCTCCCTAGCACCTAGTGCTAACTACCACCACCGTCTCCCTAGCACCTAGTGCTAACTACCACCACCTTGCTACATCAGTGTCTCCCTAGCACCTAGTGCTAACTACCACCACCTTGCTACATCAGTGTCTCCCTAGCACCTAGTGCTAACTACCACCACCTTGCTACATCAGTGTCTCCCTAGCACCTAGTGCTAACTACCACCACCTTGCTACATCAGTGTCTCCCTAGCACCTAGTGCTAACTACCACCACCGTCTCCCTAGCAACTAGTGCTAACTACCACCACCTTGCTACATCAGTGTCTCCCTAGCACCTAGTGCTAACTACCACCACCTTGCTACATCAGTGTCTCCCTAGCACCTAGTGCTAACTACCACCACCTTGCTACATCAGTGTCTCCCTAGCACCTAGTGCTAACTACCACCACCTTGCTACATCAGTGTCTCCCTAGCACCTAGTGCTAACTACCACCACCTTGCTACGTCAGTGTCTCCCTAGCACCTAGTGCTAACTACCACCACATTGCTACATCAGTGTCTCTCTAGCACCTAGTGCTAACTACCACCACCTTGCTACATCAGTGTCTCCCTAGCACCTAGTGCTACCACCACCTTGCTACGTCAGTGTCTCCCTAGCAAAAACGTGAATATGACCACAACTCAGCAGGTAACGATGGTCACAACCTGTAAATGTGAATACTGGGTATTTCGGTAAATCTGACAGCAGTGAGGGAGAAAAATTATCATCAATGAAGAAGTGTACAACACACGCAGCGGAGCGAGACTTTTTAAAGTATATAGTGTTGACAAAGTACTGCTTACCGCCAAACGTAGTCTAATAAACAAGGATGGTTCCGTTACGTGTGTTTTACGTTCACTAACCCTTAGATTGGTAGCGTACTCAGCTCACATACTGAAGTCCGTGGTTCGATCCCCGGTAGGGGTTGAAACATTAGGATGTTCCTTAAGACACCTGCGATCCCTGTTCACCTATCAGTAAAATAGGTATCTGAGTGTTAGTCGGCAGGTGTGGGTCGCATCTCGGGGACAAAACTGACCTAATCTGCCCGAAAAGCGCTGCATAACAAGCGGCTTTTCTACATAGTAATATGTCACTGATGTCAGCTAGGACTGTATACCTTGTACACGTACTTGCAGAAATAAAGGTTATTAATAATATTACTATATGCTCTGAACACATGAAAATCACCGCTACAAACCAGGAAGAGAAGTGAAAAGAAGAGAGATTGTTGAGAAATATAAATCTACATTATGAAGAAAACACCAGACCTGGTCAATACCTCACTGGCGGACCGCTAAGCTAAAGGTCAGCCTAGGATTCTTTATGTATCCTAAGAAGAGCCGATACAGACAGCTGGATAACACGGAGAGGAGCGTGAGGAAGGAGAGACGAGACAGCAAGGAAGGAAGGAAGGTGAAGGAATTTGTGTCAGAGAATACACCATCAATACATTTCTTCGATTAAGTAAACTGGGGTCTTGAGGTACGGGGAAGGAGTTATAGTGTATGGGGGTGAGGGATAAGGGGAAACGAGGGGAGAGGGAGGATTAGAGAAAAGGTTTGGTGCAAGAAGGACGGGGAAGTACAGTCTTAGAAGGGGAAGGGAGGCGAGAGGGTGTAGGAGAGGGAGAAAGAGAGAGGGTGTAGGAGAGGGGAAGGGGGTACTGAAGGGTGGGAGGTGTGTGGGGGATTTAATAAAGTAATACATGACAGACACGCAGGTGTCCAGACATTCTCCCAAAACTTGCTTTACACCAGCTTGTTGGCGCTCGTTCGTGAGCATGCACGCAACCCCCTCCCCCCCATCTTGGACTCTACATTTCTTTCTTTCTTTCTGTCTCTCTGTCTGTCTGTCTGTCTGTCTGTCTCTCTCTCTCTCTCTCTCTCTCTCTCTCTCTCTCTCTCTCTCATTCTCTCTGTCTGTCCCCTTTACCTGGAGTCAATTTCGTGGGTCACCACTTCTGTGATCCAGTCATAGACTAGATCTCCCAGTTGCTGCCGTGATCGACCAGGCTGTTAGTGTTATGACAGTGGCCTGCAGTCCAGCATACACCACAGCCCGGCTGATCAAGTACTAACTTAAGGAGTTTAGGAGTTTATCAAGTTTCCTCTTGTAAACAACTAGGGAATTCCCCTTATGCATGAAGGGAGCGTGTTGAAAAGTCTTGGTCCCTTTATACTTATTTTTATTAGAATGCTTTCAATGTTTTTCAGAGGTATTTTGCAGTCTGCAATGACTACATTCTGATTTTCAGTACTGATCTCCAAACCTTGGACCATCTTATTCGTAGTGTTTAGTGACTGAGGAAGAGCAACTCTAACACACAGATCAACCGATTTCCCAGCTTAAGAAGCAACACTAGAACCTGCTCTGGGACCGGGACGCGGGACAGTGACCTCCGGAAGCGACTACAGATACAAGTAGCACCAGAATCAGCACCGGTACCAGAACCAGCTTCAGAACTGGCACTAAACAGCACTAGTACCAGTATAAGAACTAGCCCTTTCTTCGGCACTGGCAGCTATTATGCGTCATAAAATAAAAACCAATGTGTAAATAAATAGAAAGAAAAAATAAATCTATACAATGTACTCTTGATAAAACACGACTAGAAATGTCTGAAACTTGCCCAAGTACACAACACAGTAACACTCAGCACACAACACAGCACCACTCAGCACACACAACAGTACCACTCAGCACAACACAGTACCACTCAGCACACAACACAGTACCACTCAGCACACAACACAGCACCACTCAGCACACACAACAGTACCACTCAGCACACAACACAGTACCACTCAGCACACAACACAGTACCACTCAGCACACAACACAGTACCACTCAGCACACAACACAGTACCACTCAGCACACAACACAGTACCACTCAGCACACAACACAGTACCACTCAGCACACAACACAGTACCACTCAGCACACAACACAGTACCACTCAGCACACAACACAGTACCACTCAGCACACAACACAGCACCACTCAGCACACACAACAGTACCACTCAGCACACAACACAGTACCACTCAGCACACAACACAGTACCACTCAGCACACACAAAACCCCCCAGCACAAAACACAGACCACCCAGACACAACACAGACCACCCAGCCACAACACAGACCCCCAGCACACAACACAACCACCGCACAACAAGACCACCCAGCCCCAAACAGTACCACCCAGCACACAAACAGCATAGCACACAAAAGTACCACCAGCACACAAAAAGTACCACCAGCAACAACACAGACCACCCACACACAACAAGACCACCCAGACACAACAAGACCACCAACAAAAAGTTCCCCCCCCAGCACAAAATACCCTAGTAACCCCAACAAGTACCACTTTTTCAAAACATACCCAGAACAAACAGTACCACTAGCACAAAACAAGACCACCCACACAAACCACCACCCAGCCAAACACAGACCACCCACAAAACAGTACCACCCAGACAAAAAACAGACCACTCAAGTAAAACAAGTACCACTAAGCACAACACAACCATGCACACAAAACAGTACCACTCACACACCACAGACCATCCACACAACACAGACCACTCCCGCACACAACACAGTACCCCCTAGACACAAAACAAAAACCAACAAAACAGTACCACTCAGAAAAAACAAGCCCCCCAATAAAATAAAATAATAAATTACAGACCCCTCGATAATAACACAAAACCCCCTCACCAAACAAGTACCCATCAGACAAAAAACAGTACCACCGACACAAACAAACCCCCCAGCACACAAAAGACCACCTTTGACACAACACAGTACCCATAGAAAAAACCCAAATTTTTAGACAAAACACAGTAAACCCCCTTTAAAAACACACAAACAGCAAAAAGCAAAACACAGTACCACCAGCACACAACACAGACCCAGCACACAACAATACCACTCCAGCAACAAAACAGACCACCAAAACAAACAAAAGTACCACTAGAAAAAAAGTACCCACCGACACAAACAGCCAACCCCACACAACACAGTACCACCTAGTAAAAACAAGTACCACTCCCGCACAAACACAGACCCACCCAGCAACAACAAGTACCCCCCCCAGCAACAACACAGTACCACCCAAAAACAAACAGTACCACTCCAGCAACAACAAGACCCCCCAGCACACAAAAAGTACCACCCACACAACACAGTACCCCATACACAACACAGTACCCACTTTAGCACACAAAACATCCACTCAGCACACAAACAGCCCACCAGCAACAACACAGACCATCAGCACACAAAAAACTAAAAAACCCCTCAGACACAAAACGACCACTGCACACAACACAGACCACCAGCACAAAAAACAACCCCCAGCCCAACACAGACCACTCCAGACACAACAAACCCCCAACCAAAACCCGCACCCCCAAAACAGTACCACTCCCACACAACAAGACCAAACCACAAAACAAGACCACTCCCGACAAAAAAGACCAATTCCCCCACACAAAACAGACCCCCCAGCAACAAAACAGACCCCAGCACAACAAATACCATGTCCCCAAACAGACCCCCAGACACAAACACACCCCTCCCGCACAACACATACCACCCAGCACACAACAAGCCACTTAAAAACATGACCCCCCTGCACACAACACAGAACCCAGACAAAACAGTACCACTCCCGCACAAAACAGACCACCCGGGGCAAACAATTTTAAACCCACAAAAAAAAATACAGCAAAAAACAGAACCCAGCAAAAAATACCCAGACCAAAAACCCGTAAAACAAAAGACCACCAGCAAAACTAACCAGCACCAAAAACCTACATTAAAAACATAGACCCCTTGGACACAAAAACCACTCCCGCACACAAAATAGAAAAACCTGAAAAACTACAATAAAACAACACAGTACCACCAGCACACAACAAAACCCTAAACAAAACAGACCACCAGCACACAACAAGTACCATAGAAAAACACACCCCTCACCAAAAAAGTACCCCCACACACAACACAACCCCCCCACAACAAGTACCCCCACACACAACACAGTACCACCAGACACAACAAGACCACCAGCAAACATACCACCCAGAAAAACACAGTACCACCCAGCACAACAAGTACCACCAGCACACAACACACCAATTTACAAAAAGTACCACTTACACAAAACATACCCCTCAGCCAAAAACAGTACCACTCAGCACAAACAAGACCACCTAGACACAAAACAGTACCACTCACACACAAAAAAATAAAGCCAAAAACAGACCATCAGCACACAACACAGACCACCAGCAACAAAACAGACCACCGTACACAACACAGACCACTCAGCACACAACACAGTACCACTCCCGCACACAAACAGTACCACCAGCACACAACACAGTACCCCTAGACACAAACAGACCATAGCACACAACACAGTACCACTGCACAAAAAACAGTACCACCCAGACACAACAGTCCCCCCCAGCACACAACACACCACCCCGACACAAACAGACCACCCACACACAACACAGACCACCCCCAAAAACAGCCACCGCACAAAACAGTACCCTGCACAAAACACAAACCAGAAAACAGACCACCAGACACAACACAGCAATTAAAAATTTACAAATAAAATTTTGCACCAAAACACATACAAAACAGTACCACTAGCAACAAAAGTACCCCCCCGCAACAACACAGTACCACTCAGAAAAACAAAACCACAGTACCACCCAGACAAAAAACAGACCACTCAGCACAAACAGCCACCCAGCACACAACACAGCACTACACACACAAACAGCACCACTAGACACAACAAGACCACTAGACACAACACACAACCCCATCAAAAAGACACAAAAAAGACCACCCCAAAACAAACAGTACCCCCTGCACACAAACAGTACCACTCAGACACAAAACAGTACCACCACACAAAAACAGTACCCCTACAACAAAAGACCATCAGACAAAAATAATTTGCACCCCAAAAGAACAACAAATACTCCCCCCAGCACACAAAAAAACTCCCCACACAACAACCAAGCACACAACACAGACCCCTCAACCAAAAACAGACCACTCAGCACACAAACAGTACCACTCAGCACAAAACAGTACCACTCCACACACAAAAGTCCCCTCCAACACTCCCCGCCAAACAGTACCACTCCCGACACAAAAAAGACCACCAGCACAAACAACCCCCCCAGCACACAAAAAAACACCACCCCTAAACAACAACCCCCCAGCACCACCAAACAACCCCCAAAACAAAAGACCACCAGCACACAACACAGACCCCCCAGCAACAAAAAGTACCACTCCCGCACAACACAGCCCCCTCCCGCCCCAAAACCCCCAAACACAAAAAGACCACCCAGCACACAACAAGTACCCCCCTAGCACAAAACAAATGAAAAAATCCCCTTTAAAACAACAAAACCACCCCAGCAACAACAAATACCACCGCACACAAACAGAACTAGCAAAACAGTACCACTCCCGAACAAAAAAACCACTCAGCACACAAACAGTACCACCCAGTACAAACACATCCACCCACACACAAAAACCCAGCAACAACAAGTCCCAAATCAGCACACAAACAGTACCACCCAGCACAAACAAGTACCCCCTCAGCACCAAAAACAACCCCAAAAAAACAGTACCACTCCAACAACACAACCACCAGCACAAAACAACCACCAGCACAAACACAACCACCAGACACAACACAACCCCTCGCACACAACACACACCACCAACAACAACAAATACCCATGACACAACACAGTACCACTAGAACAAACAGTACCACTCCCCGAAAACCCCGGACCACCCGACACAACAGACCCCCTCAGCAAAAAACAGTACCACTCAGCCCCAACAGACCACTCAGCACACAACACAGCCCCTCAGCACACAAATACCCCCCCCACACACAACACAGCCCCTTACCCTAAAACACAACACAGCCCACCTAGCACAAAAACAGTACCACTAGCACACAAAAACACATACCATACCACAAAAAACCCATAGCACACAACACAGACCACCCCAGCACACAAAACAGACCACCCACAAAAAAGTACCACTCAGCACACAAAAAAGTCTATAGACACAAAAACCCCCCAGCAAACAACACATACCACCCACACAAACCCACTCAGCACACAACAAGACCCCCCTCAGCACACCAAAAGTACCACTCCCGCACACAACAGACCCCCCCAGCACAAACAGACCACTCAGCACACAAACAGTACCACTCCAACCAAATTAAAAACCAACAGCACCCCCCAGCACACAAAACCCCTGCAATTTAAACCCCGCCACAACAGACCACCCCCACAAAACAACCCCCAGCCACTTAAAAACCCGACACAACAGTACCCAAATTTAGCACACAACACAGACCACTAGCACACAAAACAGCACCACCTTGCCCCACAAAACAGTACCACCAGCACACAAACAGTACCAATCCCAAAAAACCACTCCCCCAACACAGACCACCAGCACACAACACAGTACCACTCAGCCACAAAACAGACCAATCAGCCAAAACAAACACAACACTCCACTGCACACAAAAAAGTACCACCCAACACAAAAAGACCACTAGCACACAACACAGACCACCCAGCACACAACAAATACCACTCAGCACCAAAAAAACAGAACTAGCACACAAAAACCCCCCAGCACACAAAAACAGTACCACTCCCGCACACCAAGACCACCGCACACAAACATACCACTTTCCCCCACAACAAAACCAAAATTTTTTCCACAAAACAGTACCACTCAGCACACAAACAACCACTCAGCACAAACACAGACCATCAGCACACAAAAGACCCCCTGCAACAAAACAAAAAACCAGCACAAAAATACTTTCACCCCACTCAGCATAAAAAAACACCCCGCACCAAAAAATTCACCCCCACAAAACAGACCACTCAGCACACAACAAACCCCCCCAGCCACAACAAGTACCACCAGCACAAAACCAGACCACTGAAAAAATAAATACCACCCCGCAACAAACAGACCACTAGCACAAAATAACCCGACCAAAAATTAAAAACAAAACAGACCCACCAGCACACAAACAGACCACCCCAGCACAAACCCCCAGTACCACCAGCACACAACACAGTACCACTCAGCACACAACACAGTACCACCGCACACAAAACAGTACCATGCACACAACACAGTACCACCAGAAAAACACAGACCACTTTGACACAACACAGACCACCCAGCACACAAAACAGTCCCCCCCAAACACACAAAAAAACCATCAGCAAAAAAAAGACCACCAGCAAAACAAGTACCCCATCAGTTACAACACATACCCATCAGAAAACAAGTACCACTCAGCCCCAACACAGACCACCCGACACAACACAGACCACCCAGCCCCAAATGACCACCCAAAAAAAAGTACCACCCAGCACACAACACAGACACCGTTAAAAAACAGACCACTCCCGCACACAAAACAGTACCACCAGCACACAACACAGACCATCAACACAACAAGACCCCTCAACCCAAAAGACCACCCCCCAAAACAAATACTCCCCCTCAGACAAACACAGTACCACTCAGCCCCAACACAGTACCCACCAGAACAACAATACCCACTCCAGACACAAAAAGACCACCCATACAAACAGACCACCCACACCAGTACCACTCAGCACAAAAGAAATCCCCCCCAGCAACCCCAAAAAAGACCCCTCCACACAACAAGACCACCAGCCCCAAAAGACCACTCAGCACAACACAGTAATTCAGCAAAAAAGTACCACCCCGCACACAACAAGACCACTCAGCACACAACAAGACCACCAGCACACAACACAGCACCACCCCGACACAACAAGTCCACTCAGACACAAAACAGTAAATCCAAAACCCAGTAAATAAAAAAACAGTACCACCCACACACAAAAGTACCACCAGCACAAAAACAGTACCACTCCCACCACAAAAACAGACCACCCAGCAAAAAAATTTCCCCGGGACCACTAGCACCAACACAGACCACTCAGCACACAACACAGCCCACTAGCACACAACATACCCACCAGCACACAACACAGTACCACCCAGCACACAACAAGCACCACCAGCACACAAATACTTACCCAAAAAAAAAACACAGACCACTCCCCACAAATACCCCCCCAGCACACAACACAGTCCCATCAGCCCCAATAAAAAAGCCCCCACCACCAACACAAACAACCACTAAACACGTCCCCCTCCACCAAAACAACCACCAGCACCCCACCCAGCACACAACAAAAATCCACCACACACAAAGTACCCCCCCAGCACACAACACAGTACCATCCAGCACACAACAGTACCCCCTCCCCGCACACAAAACAGACCACCAGCCAAAAGTACCACCAGCCCCAAAAGACCCCCCAGCACACAAAGACCACTCACACAAAACAGACCACAGACACAAAAGACTTTCCTTTGATTTTCACGCACCACAACAACACATACCACCAGCACACAAAAAACAGCAAACCCAAAAATCCCGCACACAAAAAAATTTCCCCAGCCACAACACAGTACCCCCTGAAAAACAAGACCACTCCCGCAACAACACAGACCACTCAGCACAAAAACAGACCCCTCAGCACAACAACCACTAGCACACAAAAGACCACTCAACACCCACCAGTCACAACCAACTCCAGCAACAACAGTACCCTCCCCAAAAAACAACACAGCACCAAAAATCCAGGGACACAAAAAAGACCACCCAGACACAAACAGACCCTAGACACAAAAGACCCCTAGACACAAATAAACCCCCGCACCACCCGACCATAACCCCCAAAATTCAAAAACAACACAGTACCACCCAGCACACAACAGAACCCAACACAAAAAATTTTAAAAAACAGACCACTCAGCACAAAAAGAACCACACACAACACAGACCCCCAGCACAAACAACCCCCTACACACAACACAGACCCACTCCCGCACACAAAAAAGTACCACCCCCGACACAAAACAGTACCACCCCGAAAAACAGTACCACTCAGACAAAATAAGACCACCCAACAAAACAGACCACCCGCCACAAAACAAGCCACCCACACACAACACAGACCATAACACAACACAGACCACCAGAACAAACTGACCACCAGAACAAAAAGACCCCCTAACACAAAAATAACTAGCACACAACAAGTACCACCCACACAAACATACCCACTAGCACACAAACAGACCACTAGACACAAAAGTACCACCGTACACAAAAAAGTACCACTCCCGACACAACAAGTACCAATTTCCCCAAAAGACCACTCCACACAAAAAAACTGACCCACCCACACACAAACAGACCACTCCCGCCCCAAACAGACCACCAGCCAAAACAGACCACCAGCACAAACATACCACTCAGCACAAAACGTACCACTCAGACAAACACAACCCCCCAACACAACACAGACCACCCAGCACAAACAACACCAGCACAAAAAATAACCCCCAAAAACAAGTAACCCAGTACACAACACAGTACCACCCAGCACACAAACAAACACCACCCAGACACAACACAGACCCCCAGCACACAAACAGTACCACTCCAGACACAAAAGTACCCCCTAGAAAAATAGTACCACTAGAACCCACAGTACCAAAGCACACAACACAGACCACCGCACACAACACAGCACCCCTCAAACAAAAACACCCCTAACAACCCCAGCACAACACAGACCACTAGACACAAAAATACAGCACCAAAACCCCCAAATAAAAACACAGTACCACCCACACAACACAGACCACTCCCGCAAAAAACACAGACCACCAGCACACAACACAGACCCACTCACACACAACACAGACCACCGCACCAAAACAGACCACTCAGACACAACAAGACCACCCAGACACAACACAGACCACTCAGCACACAAACACAGACCACCAGCACAAACAGCATCCACTCCAAAGGCCACCCTACCAACAAGTACCACTCAGCACACAACACAGACCACCCAGACAAAACAGAACTCAGCCCCACAACACAGACCACTCCCCGACACAAAAACAGACCACTCAGAAAAACAGTACTATCAGCACAAAACAGTACCCCCTGAAAACACAGTACCACTAGCACACAACACAGACCACTCCCGCACCACAGACCACTAGCACACAACAAAATTTCCACCACACAACACGAATAGCACACAACACAGACCACCCGACACAAATTAATTTAGCACAAAAACACATCCCCTCAGAAAAAACATCCACCAGACACAACACAGTACCACTCAGTAACAAAAACACCCCCCAAACCACTCCCCCGCACACAAAACAGACCACTTGCACAAAAACAGCACCACTCAGACAAACAGACCACTAGCCCCAAACATACCCCCACCCCAAAAAAACACCCCCACCAACAAACACCCAGCACACAACAAGACCCCCAGCACAAACACAGACCACCCAGCACACAAACAGAAATTTAAAACCCCAGCCCCTAACAAACACAGTACCCCTGACACAAAAAGTACCCCCCAGCACAAAACAGCACCACCAGCACACAAAACAGACCACCCAGACACAACACAGTACCCTAAAACCCGCCCCCTACAAAAACAGTACCATAGAAAAACCAGTACCACCCAGCACACAAAACGACCACTCCAGCAAAAAAACAGACCACCACACACAACACAGTACCAAGTCAAAAATAATCAGACCATCCATGCACAAAAAAGTACCACTAGCACAAAAAAACCCCCCAGAAAAAAAACACCCCACACAAAAACAGACCACTCAAACACAAAAATCCCCCCAGCCCCCCCCACTCCACACAACACAGTACCCCTAGCACACAAAAAGACCCCCAGCACACAAACAGACCCCCAGCACACAACAGTACCACTCAGACAAAACAACCCCCTCAGCAAAACACAACCACTAGCACCAAAACAGTACCACCAGACACAACACAGCACCCCCCAAAAACAAACAGTACCACCCAGCCAAAAACACAGACCACCCACCACAACACAGAAAACAAAAAAGCAAACTAAAAGACCACTCAACCACACAACCCCCCAGACCACCAGCACCCCAAAACATAACCACCACACACAACACAGACACTGCAAAACACAGAACCAGCAACAACAAGACCACCCAGACAAACACAGTAATCAACAAAACAGACACTCAGAAAACACAGACCCCCTTTAAAACAAAACAGACCACCAGCCCCAACACAGTACCACCAGCACACAACAAGTACCCCCTCAGCACAAAAAAATCAGCACAATAAAACCCCGCACCAAACCCGTAATAAAAAAAACCACCAGCACAAACAGACCACTCCCCAAAAAACAGACCCCCAACCCCAAAAAACCATCAGACACAAACAAGTACCACTCAGCCCCAACAAGTACCAAGCACAAAAAGACCACCAGAACAAAACAGAAAACCCCGCAACAAACAGACCACCAGCACCAACACAACCACCAGCACACAACAAAACAACAAAAAGACTACCAAAAAAACAGTACCACTAACCCCAAACACAACCCCCTAGACACAACACATCCACCAGAAAAACAGACCACTCAGCACACAACAAGACCACCAAACAACACAGACCCCCCAGCACAAACAACACCCACTCCACACACAACACAGACCACTGCACACAACACAGTACCACTCCCAACAACACAGACCACTACACAAACAGTACCCCACCCAAATACCCCAACAAAGTACCACTCAGCACACAACACAGACCACTCGCAAAACACAGACCACTCAGCACACAACACAACCACCCAGCACACAACACAGACCACCAGCACACAACACAGCCACTGACACAACAAGACCACCAGACACAAAAACCCCCACACACAAACACAGTACCACCCAGCACACAAACCCAGCACCCCCCAGCACCCCCAACAAAAAACCCCCCAGGACACAAAACAGACCACTCCCGCACAAACAAGTACCACCAGACACAACACAGTAACCTCCACCCAGACACCCAAACAAAACAGTACCCCCACCACAACAACCCATACCTAAAACGCCACCCCCAAAAAAAGTACCCCCTCAGCACAAACAAAAACCACTCAGCACACAAACAGCACCACTCAGCACACAAACAGTACCACTCAGCACACAAACAGACCACCCAGCACAAACACAGACCACCCACACACAAACAGACCACCAGCACACAACACAGCACCCCTGCCCCAACACAGACCACTCGACAAAACACGTAAAACCCCCCCAAAGAAAACCCAAAACAAGACCATTTTTTGAACAAATACCCCTGAAAACTCCACTCAGCACACAAAAGACCCCCCAGCAACAAAGCACCACTAGCACACAAAAACATAATTTAACACAAAAGTAATTTTTGCACACAAACCCGTACCCACCCAGCAAAAACAAAACCACCAGCACAAAACAGCCCCCTTAAAAAACAACCCCCTACAACACAGACCACTCAGACCAAAACAACCCCCCAAAAACCTTGAAAAAATACAATAAATTAAAAAGCACCACCAGCAAAACATCCACCCCGAAAAAAAAGACCACCAAACACACAAAAAAACACCAAAAACACAACAACATACCCACCCAGACAAAAAAAACACAAAAAATTTTCACACAAAAAGTACCACTAACAAAATATAACCACCCTACCCCCACAAAACAGCACCACCACACAAATACAAAAAAATTCCCCCCAGCACACAAACAGTACCATTGCAACAAAAGTACCACTCCAGCACAAAAACAGACCACTCAGCAACAAACATTAGCACCCACTCCCCTACCCCAAAAACACAGTACCACCAGCAAACCCAAATAATACCACCCAAACACATGACCACTAGCACACAAAAGACCACCAGCACACAAAACAGTACCCCCTCAGCCCCACAACATACCCAAACCCGACACAACAAAAAAACACCCTTTTCCCCGCCACCCCCAACAAAAAGTACCCATTCCACAACAAAAGTACCACCCAGCACAAAACAGTACCATCAGCACAAACAGCACCACCCAGCACACAAACAGACCCCAGACACACAAAGCCCCCCACCACAAACAGACCACCCGCACAAACAGACCACTTTGACACAAACAGTACCACTCAGCACACACAACAGTACCCACTTGGGACAACAAAGTACCACCAGCACACACAAAAAAGACCCCCAACACACAAAGTACCATTTGGACAAAACAGTACCATCAGCACACAAAAGGGTTTCCCCCCAGCAAAAATTTTAACCCCCCCAGCACAAACACAGTACCCCCAAACACAACAACATACCCAAACCCCAGCACAAAATAACACCCCCCACACAAACAGCCATCAGACACAACATCCCCCAGCACAAAAATACCC
Source organism: Cherax quadricarinatus (assembly GCF_038502225.1). NCBI lineage: Eukaryota > Metazoa > Arthropoda > Malacostraca > Decapoda > Parastacidae > Cherax > Cherax quadricarinatus. Next base: position 9,117,060 of record NC_091336.1, read on the forward strand.
CCCAGCACACACAAAAAAGTACCACCCACAACAAAACAGACCACTCAGCACACAACAGCAACCGCACACAAACAGTACCCCCCAGCACACACACGACCACCAGCACACAAACAGAACCAGCACAAACAGCCCACCCAGCCCCACAACAGGACCACCCCGCACACAACAGTTCCCCCCAGACACCAAAAAAGACCCCTCAGCACAAACAACCAATTAGCACACAAACAGTACCACTGACACAAAACAGTACCACCAGCACAAACACAGACCACTGTAACAACACAGACCCCCCAACACACAACAAAACACCAAAAGCACAAAAAAAGACCACTAGCACACAAAACAGACCACCCAGCACAACAAAGACCAATTAGCACAAACCCAAAACAGACCAACCACAACACAACCCCCCCAGACAACAAAAGTACCATCAGCACACAAAAAAACCCCGCAAAAACGTCCACCGCCAAAAAAAAAGACCACTCCCCACACACAACAGCACCACTCCAGCAAACAACAACCATCAGCACAACAAACAGTACCACTCAGCACACAAAACAGACCACTCCCGCACAAACAGTACCACCCAGCAACAACACAGTAACCCCAGCCCCAACACAGTACCACTGAAAAACAACCACCAGCACACAACACAAACCCCCCAGCCCCAAAAGACCACCAACAAAACAAATTTTCCCCTAAAACACAAAAAACAGTACCACCCAGCAACAAAAAGTACCACCCCGCAAAAAACGTACCCACTTTCCCTTTTAAAAAAACAGTAATCAGCACACAAAAAGCCCCCCTAGGCCCCCATAAATCAGCACAAAACCCACACCAGCACAAAACACAGTACCACTGACACAACAGTACCACCCCGCACAAAAAAGTACCACCAGCACACAAAAGACCACCTACAAAAAACATACCACCCACACAACAATACCCCCAGACACAAACAGACCACCAAAAAAAACAGGACCACTAGCACACAACAGTACTCCCTACAAACAGACCCCTAGACACAAAACAGTACCACTCAGCACAAAAATACCCCCCCAGCACACAAAAAATACCCCCTCAACAAAAACAGACCACCCAGCCCCAAAAAGACCACTCAGCCCCAAAACAGTACCACTCAGCACCAACAAAGTACCACTCAGCACAAACAACAGACCACTCAGCACACCAAACAACCACTCCCGCACACAACACATAATCCACCCCACCCCAAAACCCCCCCAGCACACACAGACCACTCAGCACCATAACAGACCCATCCCCACACAACAGTACCATAGACACACAACAGACCATTTTGCACAAAAACAGTACCACCTGCACACACAACTAACCCCCCACACAAAAACAGTACCCCCCCAAAGCAACACATAACTCACAACAACAGACCATACACAACAAAATTACACCCAAAATACCCACCCCAAAGTAAAGCAAACAGACCACCCCCAAACACAAAACAGTACCAATCCCAGACACAAACAGACCACCAGCACAAAAAACAGACCCACTCAGCACACCAAAAGTACCCACCCCACACACACAACATACCCCACTCACACAACCAGACCACTAGCACACAAAATCCCCCGCACAAAAAGACCACTCAGCACACAACACAGTACCACCCCCCACACAAACAGTACCCCCCAGCACACAACAATACCCACCGCAAACAACAGACCATACACACACAAAAGTACCACCCAAAACAAAACAGACCATCAGCACACAAACAGTACCATAGCACAAAACAAACCCCTCCCGCACAACAAAAGTACCACCCAGCACAAAAAACAGACCACCCAGCACAACAACAACCCCCCACACACCAAAAAAATCAAAAATCCATCAGACAAAAAACAGACCACCAGACACAAAAAATAATCCAGCACACACAAAAGGGAAAAACAGAAAACAAACACAGACCACCCAGCAACAAAAAAAAACCCAAAGAACAAACAGTACCACTCCCAAAACCAAAACAGTACCACCCAGCCCCACACAACACAGTACCACCCAAAAACAGTACCACTCACACACAACACAGCCCCTCACCACACAAGCCCCCCAACACAACACGTTCCCCATCAGCACACAAAAGACCCCCCCCAGCACACACAAAGACCCCCCCGCACACAAACAGACCCACCAGCACACACCAAAATCCACCCACACAACACAGCACCACCAGCACACAAAAAACAGACCACCCAGCACACAAACATATCCCCTCAGACACAAAACAGTCCACTCAGCACAAAAACCCGACCACTCAGCACACCCAAACAGTACCACCCAGCACACAAAACAGTACCACTTTAGCACACAAAACCAACCCCAAAAGACCCCTCCAGAAAACAACACAGACCACCGCACACAAACAGCCCCCCTGCACAAAAACAGACCCCCAGCACAAAAACTAAAAAAAACAGTACCACTAGCCACAAAAATAACCCCAGCAAAAACCCCCCCAGCACAAAAATAAAAAAATTTCACTACACAAAAAACCACGCACCAAAACCCGCCCCCACACAACACAACCCCCCAGCACACACAACAAAACCCCCCACACAAACAGACCACCCAGCACACACAAACAGACCACCAGCACACAACACAGTACCACTCCCCCACACAAAACCCCAACACCACCAGCCCCCCAACCCCAAAAAGTCCCACTTCACACACACAACCAGACCCAAAAAAAATTTTTCCAAACACAAAAATAACCCCCCAAACCCCCCAACCCCCAGCACACAACAAAGGGGGCCCACTCCCCAAAACAGTAAACCCCCCCGGCACACACAAAAAAAGACCACCCAGCAAAAACACAGTACCACCCAGCACAAAAACAGTACCACTCAGACACAACACAGTACCACTTGAACAAAAACAACATGCACCCAAAAATCCCCCGTAAAAAACACACCACCCAGCCCCAACAAGACCACCAGCCACAACACAGTACCCCCTCACACAAAACAGTCCCACTAGCACCAAACAGTTTTCCCACCCAAACACAACCCCCGCCCCCCCCACTCCAGCACACAAAACAAGCCCAAACCCCCAGCAACAACCAAAACCACTAGCACACAAACACAGACCACCCCGCACACAAACAGTACCCCCTCCCAAAAAAAACACAGCCCCCCCAAACACCCAAAAAACCCCCCCGAAAAAATAACCCCCCAAAAAAACCACCGCACACAACAAGCCACCAGCACACAAAACAGTACCACCCAGCACACAAAAACAGTACCACCAGCACACAAAAATTGCACCTCCACCGCACACAACAAGTACCACTCCAACAAAAAAAGACCACCCAGCAACAACAGACCACTGCACACAACACAGACCACCCAGCACAAACACAGTACCACTAACAAACACAGCACCCCGCAACAACACAGTACCACTCCCGCACACACAAAAACACCGAAAAACAACCACCGCACAAACAGACCACTCAGCACACAACACAGTACCCCCTTTTCAACCCCAAAACAGACCCCCCAGCACACAAACAGACCACCCGACACCAAAAAAAAAAAATTAAAACCCCACACAAAACAGTACCACTCCCGCACACAAAAAGTACACCACACACAACACAGTACCCCCCAGACAAAAACAGTACCACCCCCGAAAAACAAAAACCCCGCCACAAACCATCAGCAAACAAGTACCTAATAAAACAATACCCCCCTTTACCTACCCTTTAAAAACAAACAGCCCACCACACCCCAAAATAACTCCCAAAAGAATCACCAAAAAAACTTGACCAAAAAAGTAATCGACCCACAGTAACTTAACCAAAGTAATTTGGGGCCCAAAAAGAACTGACCACAGTAATCGAAAAAAAACATCCCAATGGGCCCCAAAAAGTATCATTCCTTATAAAAACGGGGCCCAATTAAAACCCTTAACCCCGCCCAAAATGTGGGCCCAAAACCCCAAAACACCCCAAAACCCCACAAGCACCCTCCCGGGAAAAACCCCCCAGGGGACACTCCCGTTAAAGGGACCCCCCAGGAACACCACATAAACCCAAGGGAAATTACCTTTAAAACAGACCCTTTTCCCACAACACCCCAGTAAATCCCTTTTCCACAAACACCCCCAAGGGAATTTCCCCCTGGACACCAAACGTACCCCTAGACACCAAAAACAGACCCCCAGGGAAAACCCGGGAACCCTGGCCAAAACACCCCACCCCGAACACCCAGGGAACTTTCCAAACAACCATCAAATTTCCCCAGCACTACCACAAACGTCCCATTAGACCCAAAAGAAAACCCCCAGGAACACCACAGCAACGTCCCCAAACGTACCTCCCGAACCCCACAGTAACTGTGCTCAAAAAGACCCTTTTTTGGGGGAAAACCAAATACGTAACCCACAAACACAAGTAACTGGCCCGGGGGAATTTACTCCAAAGAACAAACCCCCAAATTCCCCAGGGAAATTACCACAGGGGAACACCCAGTTAACCCAAGGGCCATAAATTAAAATGGCCCAGTGGGCCCAAAACGTACCACACCCGGGCCCCGGGAAACCCCCGAACTTACCCACAAAACCACTTAGACACCAAGTAACTTGGGGGCCAAAAAAGACCCTTTGGACCAAACCAGACTTACTCCACAAACGGGGGCCCACTGAACAACATTTGTAATAATTAGACACAACAAGGACACCAGGGAAAACAAGGGTCCACTAGACACCACAGGGAAATGGGGGCCACAAACGTACCACTGCACAACAGGAACTTTGGCCACAAACGGGGGCCCCCGGGCACACAAACGCCCAAACGTACCCAATAACTGGGACCACTAGCACCACAAACGTACCCCCCATTGAAAAAAATTTCCATAACCGGGAAAAAGCCACACCCAAAGCCCCAGCACCACAATTTCTCCACCCAAAACAAAACCCCCCTAAATTTCTTGGGGCACAAAAAAGGGGGGGAATAATTTCGCCCCCCAAAAAAGTACCCACCCCCAGAACACCATCCATTTCGAAACCCCCCCCGAAAACCACAGGGGAAACCGCCCCCCTAAGTAACAACCCGCAAATTACCACAAACGTACCAATCAAAAAACAACGGGGGGGCCCCAAACAAAAAGCACCTGGATACCCATAAAATTCCTTTGAAACAAAAAATGAACGTTTTAATTTTTTTAACTAGTTTGATTTTTAGCCCCAACCCCCTTTTTCCCAATTAACAAAAAAATACATAAAAAAGAAAATAAAATACCATTTTAAAAAGGGTTAGTAAATACTTTTGGGAAAAAACAAAAACTTTTAAAAAAATTAACAACTTTTTTTTATCCCGAAAATTCCACAACCGCCCAAAGGCGTCAAAAGACTTACCAATGGGACCGTGACTAACAGTGGGATTTGACCTAAGGGGGGCGGGATGGGTACGGGGGGGGTTACCCGGAAAACTCCCAAGGACAGGGGGAAAAACCCCAAACTTTTCCTTTCCCCCCCTCTTCCCCCTGCCCTTTTTGTGCTTTTTTTTAATTTTCCCAATTAATTTTCCTTCCTATTTTTTTTTGGACCACGCACCTTTTACTTGGCATCTTCCCCGTTTAATCCCCAATTTAACCCCCCTTTCCCAGGTGGTTTGACTTTCCCCAGTTTGCTTGGACCCCCGTGTAGGTGACCCAAATATCGCTGCAAGCAGAAAAATGGACCACAGGAGAAAAATTTCAACCTGTGGATTTTTAAAAAATTTGGGGAGGACTTTTGGGGGTTTTACCCAAAAAAAATTACTTACAAAAAAAGGGGGGAGACGTTTGGTCCCTTTTCAGTGTTTGCAAAACCCCGTGGACTTTAAGGGTTTTTAAAACTTGGGCCTAAGTTTCTCTCTCCGTGTGCGGGTATTGTGTATTGTTCCAGTCATACAATATTGTGCTTTTCTGTTCTTTACAGCTGAGTCGGTCAGTGAAGCCAAACCAAAATAAGACTGGATCTTGGACAATTATATATTAAACAGACACATTTCTGTGAATTAATGTGTTCATTTTTAAACCAAACTAGTCTGGCCTTGACTAAATTTATGTCATAAATTGTAACTTAATCCTGTCCAATTTATCTTGGAGGTCAACCTAAATTTAGATGTGTTGCTTTAGCATCAGCGAGTGTTTGGTCATGTTCAGCCTGGCTGTTGAAGAGTCACTGCGTAATATAACTAACTGTGTATAGTATATTAGTGCACTTCTATGTGCGAATTATTTGTGTATTGTTCCAGTCACGATATTGTGCCTTTTTATTCTTTATGATATCGTCTTAAATTCAATTTACCCCGTGTGGAAGAGAAAATAACGTGAGATAGTAATTTACAAGTGATATTAACTACAGCACTGTTGGAGCTCCTGTGGTTACTGAATCCGTAGTGGAATGTTTGACGATATCCTCGTGGTCGTCTAAAGTCTCCGGCTCAGGCTGACACTTTTCATTACCGATGAAAAAAAATCCTCCTGCGTGATGTCTATGCCGGAAACATTGCTAACTTTTAGTTTCTCTTCTGTAGCTGTCAGGTAGAGTAGGTAGCAGCACTCTACTGATGTAGTACGTATTTTTATTGAAGAAAAAATGATTATCTTTCACTGTGTTCACCCCTCTCACTTCCCCCCCCTTCTCCTCCACTCCAACGTAAGCCATATTATTAGCAAACGAACATTTACATATTTATAGTTTGCAGGTATAACTTGTATTATAAAAATTAAGAATGTTTTAATTATGAAAAAACAAGTGGAGAATTTATGAACTGTAGTGGCATTATTAACGTTTATTGACGAAGAATTGGAAGACTTGTTTTACGTACACCTCCCACAAACTACACCTATCCACCCCCCTACTAATATACCATACACCTTCTCCTACACCTGCCACTACGTCTGCCACCTTACACCTGCCAGAGCCACACTGAGCGTTCCGGGGCTGGAGGCGTGTCAGCTGGTCTGATCAACACGTCCTCCATTATCATCATTGACTGCCACCCACCCCTACTGCTCCACCCAATCTGCTCCACCCACAGTACTGCTCCCCCCATACTGCTCCACCCACCCCCTGCTCCCCCCAAAGTACTGCCCCACCCACAGAATGCTCCCCCCACACACCTGCTCCACCCACACCTGCCCCACCACTACTGCTCCACCCCAGTACTGCTCCACCCACACTCTGCTCTACCCACCCCTTGCTCCCCCCACTCTGCTCACCAACCACTGCTCCACCACCCCTGCCCCACCCACACTGCTCCACCACCCCACTGCTCCACCCACACCTGCTCCACCTCCCCACTTCTGCCCCCCCACCCCCTGTCCACCTACCCCATGTAAACCACACACTCCTCCACCCACACTCCCTCCCCCCACACTCTCCTCCACCCACTACTCCTCCACCGTACTGCTCCATCCACACTCTGCTCCACCCACACATGCTCCACCACACTCTGCTCCCCCACACACTGCTCCACCTCCACACTACTGCTCCACCTACCCCACTGCTCCACCCACACTACTGCCCCATACATTACTGCTCCACCCCACTACTGCCCCACCCACCACTGCTCACCCATACTACTGCTCCCCCCACACCTGCTCCACCCACACTACTGCCCCACCACCTACTGCTCCACCCACACTCCTCCACCTCACTACTGCTCACCTACATTACTGCTCCACCCCCCTACTGCTCACCACACTACTGCCCCACCCACCACTGCTCCACCCCCCACTGCCCCACCACACTACTGCTCCCCACCCTGCTCCACCACACTACTGCTCCACCTACACTACTGCTAAACCCACAGACTGCTCCACCCATATACTGTTTACCCACACTACTGCTTCACCCACACTTCTGGCCCACCCACAGTACTGCTTCACCACACTCTGCTCCACCTACACTACTGCTCCACTCCCCCTTGCTCCACCCACAGTACTGCTCCACCCACACTACTGTTCCAGCCACCTACTGTTCCACCCCCACTGTTCCACCCACACTACTGCTCCACCCACCTACTGTTCCACACACTACTGCCCCCACCTCACCACTGCTCCACCCACACTCTGCTACACCCACAGTACTGCTCACCCACACTACTCCCGCACCTACACCATGCTCCCCCCACACTCTGTTCCACCCAAGTACTGCTACACCCACACTACTGCTCCACCTACACTACTGCTCCACCCACACTCTTTCACCCACACTTTGGTTCACCCACACTACTGCCTTCACCCACACTACTGCTTCACCCACACACCACTGCTCCACCTACGCTCTTTCCCCCCTCACTTGCTCCCCCCACGTTACTGCTTCACTCACACTGCTTCACCCACACACACCTGCCCCACCCGCTACTGTTCCACCCTCATCTCTACACCCACACTACGCTCCACCCACAGTACTGCTCCCCCACAGACTGCTCACCCACACTACTGGTCCACCACACTACTGCTCCACCTACCCCACTGCTCCACCCCCCTACTGCTCCACCCACACTCTGCTCCACCCATCCTGCTCCCACTTTCTGCTCCCCACACTACTGTTATACCACAGACTGCTCCACCATACACTTTTTCAAACCCACTATTTTCCCACCCACACCACTGCTTCACCCACACTACTGCTCCACCTACACTACTGCTCCACCCACCTACTGCCCCACCCACACTACTGCTCCACCCACTACTGCTCCACCCACAGTACTGCTACACCCACATCTGCTACACCTACATTACTGCTCCCCCCACACTACTGCCCCACCCACACTTCTGCTCCACCCACCACTGCTTCCCCCACACTCTGCTCCACCCACACTCTGCTCCACCCACCTGCCCCACCTACACTACTGCTCCCCCCACACTCGCTTCCCCACACCTGCCCCACCCACACTACTGCTCCACTCCCCTACTGCTCCACCTACACTACTGCTCCACCCACACTATGCTCCACCCACACTACTGCTCCACCCCACCCTGCCCCACCCACACTACTGCTCCACCCACACTCTGCTCCACCTACACTTCTGCTCCACCTACCACTTGCTCCACCTCACTGCTGCAAACCCACAGTCTGCTCCACCCATACTACTTTCACCCACACTACTGCTCACCACTTCTGGTCCACCCACAGTACTGCTTCACCCACACTCTGCCCCACCTACACTCTGCTCCACTCACACTACTGCTCCACCCACAGTACTGCTCCACCCACACTACATTTCCACCCACACTCTGTTCCACCCACACTCTGTTCCACCCACACTACTGCTCCACCACAGCATGTTCCACCCACGGGCCTGTTCCACCCACACTGCTCCCCCCACACCACTGCTCCACCCACACTACTGTTTCCACCCACAGTCTGCTGCACCCACACTACTGCTGCACCTACACCACTGCTCCACCCACACTCATGTTCCCCCCACAGTACTGTTCCACCACCCCACTGCTCCACCCACCCCACTGCTCCACCACACTCTGCCCCACCCACACTACTACTTCACCCCCCTACTGCTTCACCCCCCTACTGCTTCACCCACACACACTACTGCTACACCCACATTTGCTTCACCCACACTACTGCTTCACCCACACACCACTGCTCCACCTACGCTATGTTCCACCCTCACTACTGCTCCACCCACGTTACTGCTTCCCACCACTACTGCTACACCCACACTACTGCTCCACCCACAGTTGCAAACTGCCACCACACTCGGGCTCCACTTACATTACTGCTACCACACTCTGCTCCACCCATCCCACTGCTCCACCCATCCACTGCTCCACCCAGTATAGTTTCACCCCACCCACACTGCTCCACCTACACACTGCTTCCCACCCACCACTGCTCCCACCCATACTACTGCTCCCATTTCACTACTGCTCCACCCACCACTGCTTCACCCACACCCTGCTCCACCTACACTCTGCCCCACCCACACTCTGCTCCCCCCACACTCTGCCCCACCACACTACTGCTCCACCCACTACTGCCCCACCCACACTCTGCTCCACCCACAGTCTGCTCACCCACATTCTGCTCACCTACATTCTGCTCCACCCACACTACTGCCCCACCCACACTTCGCTCCACCCCTACTGCTTCACCCCAACCACTGCTCCACCCATTACTTTCCCCCCAAATTACTGCTCCACCCACACATTGCTCCACCCACATTACTGCTCCACCCACATACTGCTCCACCCACATTACTGCCCCACCCAATTTCTGTTCCACCCACAGTGTGTACTTTTGTGGGTTCGGAAATTTCTCAACCTCTTTTTTATACTTTCCTCTGACAGATTTCCTCCTCTTGAACCTTATCAATGGTGGAATGAGGGCTGTTCCACTTCAACATCCAACTCATTTCAACCACTAAGAAGACTAAACAATCACTTCCTAACATCTTAATGTTCCCTTTATTTCCTCATTTCCCAATTTAAATATTCTATCTGCTCTAGTGGTATCCTTTATATTTGTTCTGTCATAATCATTGTTCTCAGCCTCCTTCCCCAAGGTAGCAGGTCTAGTTCCTCATCTTCCCTTCATGTAGTCCTCTCACTTCTGTGTTTGCAAACTTTTCCCAGTTTCAAAACATCTTTGATGTGGATAACCAAAGGTAATGAACCTTGTTTTGGTCAGTAATAACCCACATAGAGATAGAAACACAGAAGATTATTTATCTGTATTTGATCCCCTTCTGGGATCATCTTCAGCATGATGAGGACAGAGGAAAAGAAAACACAGACCAATAAATCTGCTGTTTTTTCTCCCAAATGGATTATTATCGAGCATATCATTGATGTGTGATAGTTCTATACTGGGACATCATCTCTCTATCACTGGACTAACAGGCACCAATATAATTTCGGGGTATTTTTACGTTTATGAGCGTTGCTTTCTGAGGTGAGGCAGTCCTGACATGTCCCTGAAGTTACAGGATGTGTAAGTTTTATCTGGATTTTTATCTGGAGTTTTATCTGGAGAGGTTCGGGGTCAACGCCCCGGGGCCCCCGGGTCTTGCACGGCCTCCTTAGCCCAGTGTCCCAGGATGCGGCCCACCAGTCGACTAACACCCGGTACCCTTTTTCTGATGGGGAACATAGACAACAGGTGGAAAGACACGTCCAATGTTTCTCTGGCTGGGAATCAAACCCCAGGCCCTCGCCGTGTGAAGCGAGAGCGTTAACCCCCGGCCACCGGTGGTGATGTGTGGTTCTGATGTAACGTACCTGTGCTTGGTTTCCAGGGATTTCTACCTGCAGCCTGGACTGAGATTAGGCTTACCAGGTGCTTCCTCTTCTCCAAGTCACCTTCACAGTGGCCATCATTCACACTGTACAGTCACAGTTCATCAGTCCCCGTCACACCCGCACCATCACCTAATTTCACATTGCACTGAGTTTGTCAGGAATGCCAAACTTTTGTGGTTCTTTACTGGTCGTCAACATTTTTATATACTTTTCGGTCCAATATATAACATACCCTTATTGATCTGTAATATCCCAAAGGGGAGCCCCCCCTCCCCTCTCTCTCTCTCTCTCTCTCTCTCTCTCTCTCTCAATCTCTTTCCTGTCCTCATATACCCCTCTTTACCTCGGATATGTTCTTTCTCATTATGTCCAAGTTTCTCATTTCTCATGCATTCAACTTTTTAACAGGGGAAAAGAACTGCCGTTTACATTATTTAATATTTACACAATGATTTCTGGGCGGCTGGTGGGCGGGTCCCGTGGTAGCGAACAGGTTATGGGTGTTGGGGGGAGTCGGTGGTGGTGGGGGTCAGGGAATAGTGGGTGTGGTGGGGGGCCCGGCGGTGGTGGTGGGCGGTTCAGCAGTGTGGTGGTGGTGGGCGGGTTTAGCAGTAGTGGTGGTGGTGGGCGGTTCAGTAGTGGTGGTGGGGGTTCGGGAGTATGGTGGTGGTGGGCGGTTCAGCAGTAGTGGTGGTGGTGGGCGGTTCGCGTAGTGGTGGTGGGCGTTCAGCAGTAGTGGTGGTGGTGGGCGGTTCCCGCAGGTAGTGGTGGTGTGGGCGGTCGGGGTAGTGGTGGTGGATTTATTCAGCAGTAGTGGTGGTGGACGGTTCAACGTAGTGGTGGTGGAGTTCAGCAGAGTGGTGGTGGTGGTGGTGGTTACAACCTCCAACATCCTGTCACACACACACTATCCTCTTCAACAGCAACGCGCCACAAAACTGGTTTAACTGGGATCCTCTCCCAAATTCTCATTTCAATTATGGCTATGAATTTTAGAATTTTATTCTTGGGACTGCAAATGTGAATGTTTTCTAGTGTGCATAATGCCTAAACATGTAGGTGTATATTTATACTAACCTATATTCATCATGGGAGGTGCATTGTTTAATGTATATCTAGAAAAAAGAAAGGCAACCGTGACTGGAACAATATACAAATAACCCGCACATAGGAGACTGGAGTTATGGGACGTTTGGGCCGACTTGGGCCTTTTACTCTAAAGGCTCCTAAACTCACTTGTAGCATCAACAACACGGGTAATAATAATAGTGACTTTCTGAGACTTAAAGATGATACAAGATGTACCATGTTTTATTGAAAATGTTTAAGACTTGTTAAAACGTATTCATTACGTACGGTTTAACAATCATCTCCCCTTCAGTGAGACTAATGTTTACGGGACAAGCAAGTGGAAAATGCAGATACAATCAACCTAACAAATGTGTGAACCTCTCACCCAATGGACATGTCCTGTCATAAACTACAAACGTTACAGTGCGCAGTGGTTATGACTCGCTAAATGAGAAAAAATGTTTCTGAAATATGCAGCCCTGATTTAAAGAGAGATAACAAGGAAAGTCAAGCCATGTAAATATTAAACTGAAATGATAATTACAATATACACTGGAGAGTTTTTACGAGAGGAAGGAAAACAAAAGGGTAAGAAATGATAAGATTGTACAACTATTACCACCGCAGCCACCAGGTAGCTCCCACAACAGTCAACAGGAAGGTAGCTCCCCACAACAGTCAACAGGAAGGTAGCTCCACAACAGTCAACAGGAAGGTAGCTCCCCACAACAGTCCAACAGGAAGGTAGCTCACAACAGTCAACAGGAAGGTAGCTCCCACAGCAGTCAACAGGAAGGTAGCTCCCACACAGTCAACAGGAAGGTAGCTCCTCACAACAGTCAACAGGAAGGTAGCTCCCACAACAGTCAACAGGAAGGTAGCTCCCACAACAGTCAACAGGAAGTTAGCTCTACAACAGTCAACAGGAAGGTAGCTCCCCACAACAGTCAACAGGAAGGTAGGCTCCCACAACAGTCAACAGGAAAGTAGCTCCCACAACAGTCAACAGGAGGTAGCTCCACAAAGTCAACAGGAAGGTAGCTCCCACAACAGTGAACAGGAAGGTAGTTCCACAACAGTCAACAGGAAGGTAGCTCCCACAACAGTCAACAGGAAGGTAGCTCCCACAACAGTCAACAGGTAGGTATTCCCACAACAGTCAACGGTAGGTAGTTCCCACAACAGTCCAACGGGTAGGTGTTCCCACAACAGTCAACAGGTAGGTAGTTCCTCAGAACAGTCAACAGGTAGGTAGTTCCACAACAGTCAACAGGTAGGTAGTCCTCAGAACAGTCAACAGGTGGTAGTTCCCACAAGTCAACAGGTAGGTAGTTCCCACAACAGTCAACAGGTGAGGCAGTTCCCACAAGAGTCAACAGGTAGGCAGTTCCCCTAACAGTCAACAGGTAGGTAGTTCCCCACAAGTCAACAGGTAGGAGTTCCCACAACAGTCAACAGGTAGGCAGTTCCCTCACAAAGTCAACGGTAGGTAGTTCCACAACAATCAACAGGTAGGTAGTTCCCACAACAGTCAACAGGTAGGTAGTTCCCCACAACAGTCAACAGGTAGGTAGTTCCCCACAACAGTCAACAGGTAGGTAGTTCCCCACAACAGTCAACAGGTAGGTAGTTCCCCACAACAGTCAACAGGTAGGTAGTTCCCCACAAGTCAACAGGTAGGTAGTTCCCACAGTCAACAGGTAGGCAGTTCCACAACAGACAACAGGTAGGTAGTTCCCACAACAGTCAACAGGTGGCAGTTCCCACAACAGTCAACAGGTAGGTAGTTCCCCAACAGTCAACAGGTAGGTAGTTCCCCAAGTCAACAGGTAAGCAGTTCCCACAACAGTCAACGGTGGGGCGGTTCCCCAAACAGTCAACAGGGTGGTTCACAACAGTCAACAGGTAGGTAGTTCCTACGTCAACAGGTAGGTAGTTCCCCAAACAGCCAACAGGTAGGTAGTTCCCACAGTCAACAGGTAGGTGTTCCCACAAGTCAACGGTGGCAGTTCCACAGTCAACAGGTAGGTAGTTCCTACAACAGTCAACAGGTGGGGCGGTTCCCCAACAGTAAACGGTGGGTATTTCCCCCACAGTCAACGGTGGTAGTTCCCACAACGTCAACAGGAGGTAGTTCCCACAACAGTCAACGGTAGGTGTCCCCACAACAGTCAACAGGTGGTAGTCCCCACAACAGTCAACGGTGGCATTTCCCCAAAAAGTCAACGGTAGGCGGTTCCCCACAACAGTAAACAGGTGGGCAGTTCCCACAAAGTCAACAGGGGGTAATTCACAACAGAACAGGTAGATAGTTCCAACAGTCAACAGGTAGATGTTCCCACAACAGTCAACGGTGGTAGTTCCACAACAGTAACAGGTGGCAGTTCCCCACAACAGTCAACAGGTAGGTGTTCCCCAAGTCAACAGGTAAGCGGTTCCCCACAACGGTCAACAGGTAGGTGTTCCCAAAACGTCAACAGGTGGTAGTTCCCCAAACAGTCAACAGGTGCGTTCCCCAAAAGAGTCAACAGGTAGGTAGTTCCCACAACAGTCAACGGGTGGTAGTTCCCCACAGTCAACAGGTAGGCAGTTCCCACAAAGATAGTTAAAAGTGGGCGGTTCCCACAACAGACAGTCAACAGGTAGGTAGTTCCCACAACAGTCAACGGGTAGGTAGTTCCCACAACAGTCAACGGGTAGGTGGTTCCCAACAGTCAACAGGTAGGCAGTTCCCACAACGGATAGTTACACGGGTAAACAGGTGGCGGTTCCCCACAAAGTCAACGGGGTAGGGTTCCACAACAGATAGTCAACGGGGTAGGCGGTTCCCCACAACGATAGTCAACAGGTAGGCGGTTTCCCCAGATGGTCAACAGGTAGGCGTTTCCCAAACAGGCGCTACATTACCATCGTCTTGCATGGGGACTTGTTTAAACCTATGATGATTCCCAACAGTCTTTCCTCACTATGCAGGCTTCTAAAAATAAAGTGCAAAACGCCCAAACGGGCTCGATGAATCACAGAGAGAACTCAGTGTCAGAGGTTCCAGATATTTCAACCCCCTCCTTCCGTGCATAAGGAATTCCCAACAAACCTCTGGCTGTCTTCAAGAGGATTGAACAAGTTCGTCAAATCAGTGTCTGACTAGCCGCGCTGGGGTTTTCGTACAAGAACTGAGCGTGGCCAGGGGAAAGGGATAACTGGTTGATCGAGCCTTAATCCTCTAGACCTGGTCTGAGCCCGAGCCGCGGGCGTTGACCCTTTGATATCCTTTGAAATTTTGAGTTTATCTACTGTCTGAGCCCAGCCATGGGCCAGGTTCGTCTGGTGCTTGTTAAACCAGGCTGTTGCTGCTGGGCCGCTGCCCCACATATCCATCACAGCCGGGTTGATCTGGCTGTTTCCAGCCTGTTTCTGATATCTTCTGGTAAGATGTTGAATAGTCTGGGACTCCGGATGTTGATACAGTGTTCCTTATTGCCCCACCGCACCCTGCGCCTCACTGGGTTTATTTTACATTTCCTCCCATATCTCTCACTCCAGTATGTTTTATGGTAGGTGCAGATTTGGGACCGGCCCTCAAGTACTTAGGTGTATATTATCATGCATCTCTCCTCCGCTCCAATGAGAAATGTTCAAGACTTGCAGGCTTTCCCCAGTAGTTTAGGTGCTTTACTGGCTCAATGTGGCTAAACGATCTCTGTATTTGTTCCAGCTCCATTTTCTCCTGCTGAACGGCCGTCAGCACTGAGCAATATTCTTGGTGAGGGAGCACTGGTGATTTGAAGTGTCACATCGGCATTATTTCCCTTGTTTTGAAAGTTCTCAATCCACCCGTCATCATGACTCGGTTCATAAGGGCATGCCCCGGGGAATCATGCCTCGTGCGGTAAGTCCCTGATAAAATTTATGCCGGGTCTTTTACGTTTCCCAGTTCTTTGGTGCCCCTCTTGAGTTCGGATATGTGTTCCTTTGAGTTCTTCATTCTTTCTATACCTAAGAGCTGGAACTTATCACCACTGAACGTCATGTTTTCCACTGCCCACTGGAAAACCCTTTTATGTCTTCCTGTACTTTTCAGTGGCTCTACCGTAGTGACTTTCATGTTTATTTTGAGTGTCATCTACAATGATAAAAAAGTGTGCCGGTGTTTTATCTATATCTGCTATGAGGATAGAAACAGGTGGGCGCTAGGACAGTGCCTTGGGCACTAAGCTTTTACCTCGCTGATGCTGGATCTTGCCTGTTACTACTAAGTTTTGTGTTCTGTGTTAGAAGCCCGAAAATCCATCTGCCTACCTTCCCGTAATGTCCATGGCCTTCATTTATGCGCTATCACTCCATGATCGCAGTTGTCAAACCCCTTTTGCAAAATTTTAAATCGCATCTTGCGTTTTGGTTGTCTTCCAGTGACTCCGAATTCTGTCATAATGGATCAGCAGCTGGACAGGCATGATCGTCCTCCCTCTAAAACCATGCTGGTTCGTTATGTTGTGTGCTGGTCCATGAAATTTTAATGTGCTCTCATCCACTCTTTCAAGTTTTTATAATGTGAGAAGTTAGGGCTACTGGTCTGTAATTTTTAGCTAGTGCTCTACTACCTCCCTTATGCAACGGAGCTATGTCTGCACTCTTTAAGGCCTCCAGTATTTTACTTAGATCTAAGCTCTTTCCCCAAAAGAATGCGGGAGTGCTCGTGCTAATGGTACTTACACATCCTTCGGTTACCCCTGATACAAGCTGTTTTAACTCGTGTAGTTTATTTATTATTGCTGCGTGTGTCATAAAGAGACTCGTATGTAATGCGTGTGACTTGCAACTGTTAGTGGTAATCAATTTTGACTAAAGGATGAGGAATAACCTTATAAGACAAGGATTCTGAGTTCTAAACACACAACACCAGGAGCTGTGACTCGCCCCCTGCAACCACATTAAGTACACGCACAGACACACTGCTCCTGCATTTCTTCAGTATTTCCCCAAACCATCCATCATTTCTCTCACATCTCTCCTCCTCGTCACCTGCAACCTGTATCCTATCCACAACATCTCCCAGAGCCTCCTTCCCCTACCACCATCTCTCAGTCTCTATTCAATTTTTTTCATTTTTTTAACTTCATTTCTTCGTCTCCTAACTTTCACTAAAGCACCCCTTCCCTACCTATGCATTCTTGTCAAAATTCCATTTTAAATCCCACATTTCCTGAATAACCATTACTGCATACATAATGTAGGGTGGTTGATGTTACTTCTCTGGACCCTTGCCACCAGTGCCTCTCATCTGTGGCCTTCTGCACTCAGTCCTCCACTTTGTACAGCATTCATCGCTCCACTCTCCATTCACTTACACAACGATCAGGACTCTTATTCTCTCTACAATAACCTCTGGACTCTTTCGCTATTCATTCCAGACGTGTTTTGTTTCACCCTTCCCTGTTGTCCACACCCTCGTTTGTCTGTCCCCTGGCTACATCCATACCCTTGTTTGTCTGTTCCTGGCTCTACCCATACCTTGTTTGTCCAGTGGCTCACTCCACACCCTTGTTTGACCAGTGGCTACTCCACATTGTTTATCCAGTGGCTACCCACACCTTGTTTGTCCAGGGGCTCAACTCACATCCTTGTTTTTTTCCCTAACTATATACCTTTTGTTTTTTTTCCTACTATCCATACCTTTCTTCTCTATCCCTACTGTTATTCTGCAGTGCAAACCGTGTAGTTTCCCTTTCCCCGTGTCCTTTATTTCCTCACCACCTTTCCCCACTCACCCTCCCTAGGTCCTACCGGGTTCTCTTCCTCCCACAGTGACCTTTGCACCCCTTCTCCAGCTTTTTCCATGAGGGCACTCATCAGCTTCCTAGTTCACCCAGCAGTAAACATTGATGTGTATTTAACCTCCGAAACCACATCACTCCCAGCCAGCAGGAACGGGAGGCAGAAGTATGTGAGGTATAATTATAATAAGGTGCAATGCAATCCAAACTGGCGATATTAACAGCAGCTAAGCCACATGGGATGGATATCTTTATTTCTAGATCCTTCGCAGTAGTGCGTCGTCAAGAGCTATCAAAGTGCGGGACACAAACATATAGGGGGAAATTCTCTGAGGCAAGGCAGAAGGTACAGTGGCGTAATGGCAACTGTATCAGGGCTGCCATTGATCCTTCTGCCTGCCTCAGAGGATTTCCTCTCCTATTACTGCATTTTGAGCATTGCAAGCTCCTGACGAAGCAGAGTGCGAATGACTAGAACTAAAGATTTCCATCCTCATGGGCCCTGCATTATAATAATATACAATGTCGACAAGTTGATGAACAAGACTTGCAATCTTTATTGCCAAAGCTGCCAAACAAAATGGGCTTCAGTCTAATACAAAGATGGGCAGGAGAGGTAACGAGGGATCAGTCCATCAACCTTGAAACAGTTTTGAGGTGGTCAGTCTCTGCCTGGAAAAAAGTTCAGCTGCATAGTTTGAACAATGTGGAG
Organism: Cherax quadricarinatus; assembly: GCF_038502225.1. Classification (NCBI taxonomy): domain Eukaryota; kingdom Metazoa; phylum Arthropoda; class Malacostraca; order Decapoda; family Parastacidae; genus Cherax; species Cherax quadricarinatus. Next base: position 9,135,914 of record NC_091336.1, read on the forward strand.
GTAATCTACTGATACCGCCTCTTACCTCACCCCCCACCCATCAAAACCCTACCATCATCACCACCACTCATCCAGGTTCATCAATTCACCTCCATCATGCTTCCATTTCTCCAAACACCATCACCTCAGTTACAAGAAAATCAGGACTTAAGATGTACTGACTGAGCTGTAATTACTTATTTTCCTACGCTCTTTGATATCCCTTCAGTGATTTCCCAGATTTTTTCTCCCGGAGCCGGCCTTGGGCCAGGCTTCTCTGGTGCTTTGTCTGTCAACCAGGCTTTTCCTTTCCTGGTGGCCGGTAATCGCATATCAATCACAGCCTGGTTGACCTACCTAGTAAAATCTTGTCCAGCTTTCACTTGGAGACTTGTGCCTTGTCCCAGTGTTTCTGATATATTCAGGTAAGATGTTCAATAGTCTTTTATTTATTTCTGATTAATGTTTCCTGACTATTCCTTAAATTTGTTTCTTCACTTCTACCTTTGTTATGATAACACCCTCCTCCTCCTTAGTGCCTCCACTCACATTGGGGTGAGATATCCTCCCTTTCCCCCATACCCCCACTGTTTTTTTTTCCTCTTTTCTTAGCTTTGAAGAAGAAGATCTCAGAATTTCATTTTGCCATGTGTGGAGAGTCATCCCCCCTGCGGCCGGCCCCAGACCAGGCCCCCCCTGTTGCTGGCCCGATCAGCTGGGGCTATTAGTGCCATGCAAACAGTCCAACATGCACCACAGCCCGTTGATCAGGAACTGCGAGTAATTTTTACCAATTTCCTTCTTGAAGACAGCTATTGATATGTTGTAATTACCCTTATGCTCACGGTATAATTCCAGCACTGCTTTACAACTGTCGTAGCAAATAAACTCACAGTGGAATGTTTCCCGATATCCTTCAGTGTCCTCCCTGTAAAATCCACCTAGTTTTGACTGTGTACGTTATGTTTTACTTAAAATTTGAAATTTTGGGCGTCTCGACAACCTTCCAAGACTCATGATGTGCGATGTAAATACAAATTTTTGACTTTTCTGCTTCTGTGCAGAGGAGCCATATTTGCACTTTCTAATTCCTCGTGGTTTCATCTAAACAAGTTCTTTCTTCAAATACAGAACTCTTAAAAATAAGAGTTCGTGAATCATGCCTCGGCATGGGGACCACGGGGAATGCCTCAAAAAGGGGCACGCACCAGAATCATGCCTCAGTGCATGAAGGGGGCACGCACAGGGAATCATGCCTGTGCATGAAGGGGACGCACCAGGGAATCATGCCTCGGTGCATGAAGGGGCACGCACCAGGGAATCATGCCTCGGTGCATGAAGGGGCAGCACCAGGGAATCATGCCTCGGTGCATGAAGGGCACGACCGGGGAATCATGCCTCGGTGCATGAAGGGGCACGCACCAGGGAATCATGCCTCGGTGATGAAGGCAGCACCGGGAAATCTGCTCGGTGCATGAAGGCACGCACCAGGGAATCATGCCTCGGTGCATGAAGGGCACGACCAGGGAATCATGCCTCGGTGCATGAAGGGGCACGCACCGGGGAATCATGCCTCGGTGCATGAAGGCACGCACCAGGGAATCATGCCTCCGGTGCGAAGGCACGACCAGGGAATCATGCCTCGTGCATGAAGGGCACGCACCAGGAATCTGCCTCGGTGCATGAAGGGCACGCCCCAGGAATCATGCCTCGGTGCATAAAGGGGGCATGACCGGGGAATCATCCCTCGGTGCATGAAGGGCACGCAACGGGGGAATCATGCTCGGTGCATGAAGGGCACGCACCAGGGAATCATGCCTCGGTGCATGAAGGGGACGCACCAGGGAATCATCCCTCGGTGCAAAAGGGGGCACGCACCAGGGATCATGCCTCGGTGCATAAAGGGGGCACGCACCAGGGGAACCCATGCCTCGGTGCATGAAGGGGCACGCACCAGGGAATCATGCCTCGTGCATGAAGGGGCACGCACCGGGGGAATCATGCCTCGTGCATGAAGGGCACCACCAGGGGAATCTATGACTGTCTAAGATATACAATATTTGTAGGGCGGGTTCAGGTAACGAAGAAAATTTATGTAGATCCTTAACTTTGTGTCTTTATGCATTTCTGAATATTACTGATAAAATACAGCAAAATGGCAATACCGTGACTTGAAGAATACATGGGAGGGGAGCTTCCCCGACGTTTCAGTCCGTTGGACCATGTAAATTCACACTATGACTTTGTAAATAGTCGGACCGAAACGTCGTCGTAAGTTTCTTCTCTCCTACGGAGGTTATTCGTGATGCTTCATAATGGTTTAAAATTTTCAATCATTTTTTTTCATTTATGAGTGTGAAGCTGCTACGATACCGGGCCCAAGTGTAGACCTCATCTTGGACTTCCATTATGCTCATGTAGAAATATTTTTCTTTTTTCCTGAAAGTCTTTTTCTTTTCCCTTTTTGTGTTTCTTACGTCTGTATCAATGTTCTAGTTACTGCTCAATGTAGATTCTCATTCTCTCTCCCCTCTTATCCTCGTTTTTCTCCCTCCTCCTTTCCTTTTTTAATGATGACTCGTTATTATTTTTATTGCAACGTCTTCTAAATTTTCATTGTCTCCTCTCAGTTGTGTACCCCACATTCTGAGTCCTTTTCTTCTTTTTGTTGCACTTTTTTTGAGTCTCTGCTGCCTCCCACTGATAAACTAGTTACCTTACTGCAAGCCTCCTTCCTCCATTATTATCCCTCATTCTCATTATTCTTCCTCAATTTCAAAAATTTTCCTAGGGTAATATTATACCCTTCATTCTCATTCTCTCTCTCTCTCTCTCTTTTTCTGTTCTCCAATAATTCCAGACACCCTCTTCCTCCCTACGATCAATATTCCCCTAGATCTTTACATCAGCGGTCCTCTTTACCCCCGTTCCTCCACTACCACGCCATCCTACTCACCCCTCACTTCTCCCCTCCCACCCCAGCTGCTCTCACTACCTATAAAAAGCACTGCTCTCCAGTTACTCTCTTGTCTCCCATTCTCTGTACCTTTTCCCTCACTTCTTAACTCTTTCCCCTTCGTTCATCACCTCTCCTCTGACCCTTCTGTCACGTATCCCTCTCTCTCTCCTCTCTCTCTTTCCTTCCCTTTCCCCTTTCTCCCCAATCTTTACATTCTTGGTCAAGTTTATCCCCCGTCTTTCCCAGCTTAGTGACATACCTGTGACTGGTTTCGAGCTTCTTCCAATAAATCTGAAGGACCTAGAACTTCCAACCGTATTATTGGGAATTCCCAACAGATCCTAGTTGTCTTCCAGAGAAGTTGATAAGTTCAAGTCGCTCCTGATCAGCCGGGCTGTGTTGCATACTTTGGGACAACCTTGGTTAGCGCCCTAGTGATCAAGCCGATCCACCGAGGCCTGGTCTGGGACCGGTCGGGCGTTGACCCTCCGGAACATACCCAGGTAACCCCCGAAGTAAAGCCAGAAATCCGGTCAGAAGGGAAAGTTCTTGAGTGTGAAAGGAAGGGCTGGAGGCTTGAGCGAGGGGTTCTCTTTCCTGGATACCAGGAAGGTGGGTGGAGGAAAAAAAAGAGGATACTGCCCCCCTCTGCCTCCCTCCCACATCAGGCCCCTCTCACTAATTTATAAAGTGACATTCAAAGTTACACTGCAGAAAATTACATTCTTTACAGCGACTAGACAAGCAAACAATTTTGGGATTACTTTTAAATATATACCATTCTTATGTTGGTAACACCAGTGTGTCGGGAATTATTCACTTATTGTTCATACATTATCAGTGTTGTACATTACTTGAAATTAAGTAACACCATGTGTCGGGAATTATTCGGTATATACAGCATGGAATTACCAGTGCATATACATCATCGGTATATATACATTATAAGTGTATATACATTATCCTTATAAGAAGTAACGTAGAGTGAATTAGTGAGTCAGTCACACCACAACATACAACTCAGCACCAAGATACAAGAGGAAAAGGGACACATAATTACCAGATGGATACCAAGTGTTGTTGCTATGTTGTGCTTTATAAAGTTCACATTGTAAGTAGGTCGACCTCAGAGAGTCAGTTATTTTCTAGGTTAAACAAGTCTAACAACTATCGAAGTAGGCTGTATATAACTTGCAAAGTATTATACAATTTCGGGACCCCGTTTGATGTAGTTAAAAGGTTGAGGTGGCGAGAGACTATTGTCTCTCCCAGGTAAAATGTTGGGTGGTGGGTGGGAGTGGTGGGTGATGGTGGTAGTGGTGGGTGATGGTGGTAGGGTGGGTGATGGTAGTGGGTGGTTGTGTGGGTGGTAGTAGTGTTTGTGGTGGGTGGTTGTGGTGGGTGGTTGTGGTGGTGGTGTGGTGGGGGTTTTAGTGGTAGGGTTTGGGTGGGAGTGAAGATGGTTGTAACAGAAGAGAGCAGTGGTTAGGGGGATAGCGGTGATGGTTGATGATGATATCTGGCATGGTTGTGGGGATTATCTTTCCCGGGCTGGGTCTCAGACCAGGCCTCCCGGGTTGGAAAAAGACTTACCTTTCCCAGGGCCCGGTCTCAGACCCAGGCCTCCTGGGTTGGAAGAGACTTACCTTTTCCCCGGGCCAGGTCTCAGACCAGGCCTCCTGGATTGGAAAGGGAAATATTACAGTTTAAGAACTATTTTAAACAACCTCAAGATCCTGTCAGTGAATTTTATATTTATAGGTTTCTGTTGTATTTGATAAGAGTGGTACCTCCTGGATAACTGCTACCAACTTCTGGAGTGCAGCGGTGGTGGATACTCCGGGGGGCACCACTGGGGGATGCTTGTGAGTAGTGGAGTAAGTTTGTGTGAGGGTAGTAGTGTGGTGGTTACCTGGAGGTTTCCGGGGGTCAACGCCCCCGCCCGGTCCATGACCAGGCCTCCCGATGGATCAGGGCCTGATCAACTAGGCTGTGGACATTTTGTTTTTTAAAAAGCACTGCAGTACAATGATACATTTGACCAAACACCTGAATACCTCCAGCAGGATTGTAGTTTTCCTACACATTTTTTTCCCCGAATGCGACCCGACAGTCAGATAACACACAAGTACCTAGTCTCTGTCGGCAGGTTGCAACAGGGGTGTAAAGGGAAAATATTCCACGCTTTTTCCATGCCGAATGGAACCCGGATCCTGGGTTTGAATCGAATATTCTCTCCAGTGACGAGTGACACCCCTGAGGTGGTAGTGATGGGGGGAGGGAAGTTTGGGGGCCCACAGGGGCCCGAGGATCCAACACTTCACCCACCCAAAATTCCTAGCCACATCTTTATCCGCCCATCAACACACTGGCCAGAGTGCTAGCCAACGCTACCCAGGGCTATACCCCAACCCCCCCTTCATTCCAGAGCCACACCCCCTTTCACTGGGCCACACCTCGGGGTATCAAAGTCAATACATTTGGCTGGTCTCCCTCCTCCTCCTGGCCACTATGTTCCTCCACCAGCTGTCATTGCTGGGGGGCAGCCACACTATGACTGGCAGGAAAGGGGTAGCCACACCATGTGTCTGATCAAACCCCAAAAGAAACACTAGATTAACCTCTCAATCGATACTTGTCCTCCGCCATCCTCGCTCTTACTACACCCTTTTAGAGAGTGATAGAGATTTGGTTGTGACTAGTGGTGAAGGTTTGGGTTTTGACTGGTGGTGAAGGTTGTGGTTGGACTGGGGTGAAGGTTTTGGTTGTGACTGGTGGTGAAGATAATGATTTGGGTGGGATGATGCAAAAGTTAACAAATTTGTTTTAATGTAAAATTTTAGGGAAACAGTTACAGGAGCCATCTCACAAACGAACTGCTTGACGATATATTCATCTTAAACCCAAGACTAGAACTTGCCTGACCTTATTTAACAAATGATGAGGCGCTAGCACGAACGTAACGGTATCGAATCAAAACTCGAAACATCCTAATGAAATTCAGTCTTCAGCAGTGAAAAACAATGATCTTCAACAATAAATACATTAACTGGGACCAAATAACCCCATATGAAATATCCTTAGAAGACAGCATAATCAACATGAATTTAAACCACTGGGGGATGAACACGTGACATTAGAAATGTGAACAGACTTCTACTATTTGGAAAAAAAAGAAAATTGTGTTAGAGAGAGAAGAGAAGAAAAAGGAGAGAGAGAGAGAGAAGAGAGAGAGAGAGAGAGAGAAGAGGAAGAGAGGAGAGAGAGAGAGAGAGAGAGAGAGGAGCTCTGCCTGTATATGCAAAACTAAAATTACTGAACTCAAAGTTCTTTTCATTTTCTCAAGGACAAAAACTCAGAGATAAAACTGAAGGCAGAGAGTCAGAAGGCAGCAGCAAAAGCAGTCATGAAAGAAATATTTTTCTCATGCGAAATCAGAGAAGAAACGTCCGTATTGGTGTTTAATGGAATGAATTTACATGATGACGAAAAAAATAAGCGAAAAGGAAGTTACAATACGACTCTAGTGTTCGTGAGGTTTTTTTCGACGAAGGACTGGGTGATCCCGGATTAAGAAACATCATGAACGTAAAAATACTGTGTACGAACGCACGAATTTTGTCAAATTTTTCTCTTAGATGTTCACGAGAACAAAGAAAAGGGGACAAACCAGCAATCCTTCAAGAGTGTAGCTTGTCTTCCACCGTCAATAACAGCGTGGTTTTCAACTGTATTTGTTAATAACTGTTCACGCAAATATAAGGCAGGTTAAAATAAACTACTCTATAAACTAAACTAATTTATGAAATTAGATCTGCAGAAATTGACAATGCTCATAGTCGATGATTTTGTCCATTGTGATCCCAACAGGCCCCACAATTATTTACTATGTCTAGACCCTTTTCTCACCATTACTGTAATACCATCCCACCATTATTTTCTTCTACTTATATCCCCAATCTGCAATTTTGGTCCTTCACTTATTTCATCAAACTCCCCTATAGCAAACAGTCCGCCAGGGGCCAAAGTAATCCCTGCCAGACCCAGCATTTTGTGACACAAACAAGTTGCTCTTCACTTAAGTTAAAAATGATTCTTGCAAAATATATCAAATTTTCATTAACAAAACCTGGCAGAGGATGTGAACCTCGGGGTAAAGTTAAGCTCAGACAGTGATATGATTTTTCCATGATTGTTTAACATGTTGAAGATAAAATTATAAAAGTAGTGAGCGCTAATGTGTCGTGGACTGAAAGATAACGTATTTAATACAAAATGAGGAATTTACAAGCTTCTTTTTTTTGGGGAGGGGAGGGGAGGGGGGGGAAGAAAAATGGCACGGTTCTTTGAACATAGGAAAGAGCAAGGTGAGAGAGTAAACAAAAATATAGGCAATAAAGACTGAATATCAGATTGTAGGTGGGAGTTTTGAGAAAGTAAATGTGTTTAGATATCTGGGAGTGTCTTGTTGTCTGATACGTCTGAAAGACGAGGGGCACCAGGGCCGGGGTTAATAATTATAATAATATATCTTTATTTACTACAAGTACATGTACAGGTATACAGTCCTAGCTGACATCACTGACACACTACTATATAGAAAGCTGCTTGTTATGCTGAGCATTTCGGGAAATAGGTCAGTTTGTCCCAGGATGCCCCCACCAGTCGACTAACACCAAGGGGCCCATTTTAAACTGATGGGGTGAACAGGGAAGGGGCAGACAGTGTCTTATGGAAACAGTCCCAAAAAATGTACAACCACAGTTAACCCACAGTCTGAAGGGGGCCCCTCAAAATTTCGGAACTTATTTTTCATCTGCAAGCCTAAATGCCTCTGAATTATACCTGACATATTTCTTACATTATCAACAACTTTTTTTTATATAAAAATCAATATACGATATAAAAAGTTATCATATTTTGAGGACATCATTCACGACTTTTCGTTTAAAAAGCAAGAAAGAATTTGACAGATTTTTTTTAAAGGGTTTTTCAGTGTTAATGTTCGGTTTGGGAAATCCATTTCATTTTCTGTAGGTAGGCAGATGGATTTTCGGTTCCTAACACACACAACACAAAAAGTAGTATGAACAGGCAAGATCCAGCATCAGCGAGGTCATAAGCTCGTGCCCCAAGGCACTGTCCTGGGACCTCTGCTGTTCCTCATCCTCACAGACAGAAAAACCCTGTCAACACTTTTTCATCATTTGCAGATGAACTTTAAAAAAAGATGAAAGTCACTACGGTAGAAGACACTGAAAATTAAGGAAGACATAAGCAGTGTTTTCCAGTGGGCGTGGAGAACAACATGACGTTCAGTGGTGATAAGTTCAGCTGTTTAGGTATGGAAAAAATGAGAACTCGAGGAACACTATATACAAAACTCAAGAGGGGCCCAAATAGAACGTAAGAACACGTAAAAAATTGGGCATAATTATGTCAGCGGACCTTTTTTTAAAGACCATAACAGACAAGATCAGACAGCCAGGAAGATGACGGGGTGGGTATTGAGAACTTTCAAAACAAGGAAATAATGCCGATAGTGACACTTCAAATCACTAGGGGCTCCTCACAAGATATTGCTCAGTGCTGACGGCCCGTTCAGGGCAGGAGAAATATCAGGGTGGAACAAATACAGAGATCGTTCAGCACATTAGCAGTAAAACACCTAAAATACTGGGAACCTGCAAGTCTTGAACATGGACTCATTGAGGAGAGAGAGGTACATGAAATATATACCCGGAAGGTACTGAGGGCTTAGTCCCAAATCTGCATACTGCCAAAACAACATACTGGAGTGAGAGAAAGGGAGGAAGTGTAAAATAAACCCAGTGAGGAGCAGGGGTGGTGGGGACAATAAGAGAACACTGTATCAACATCAGAGTCCCAGACTTTTCAACATCTTTCCCGAGATATCAAAAAACTGCTGGAACAAGTTGGCCCAAGAGGAAACTAGACAAATATCTTCACCGTTGCGATCAACCAGGCTGTGATGGATATGTGGGGCAGCGGGCCTCCAGCAGCAACAGCCTGGTTGACCAGGGAGCCAGACGAGCCTGGCCCCATGGCCGGTTTTAGAGAGTAGATATACTCGAAATTCTTCAAAGGTATATCAAAGGTATAAAATTTACAACATTATTTTTTTTATTCACTCACTGTTAATGAATTTACAAATTTTTTCAATTTTCTTAAACTCATTAAAGTAATTTTTATAATTGTAGAAGTAACTGCTCGCACCCCTCCCCGAGTTATGCATCTCGGCGTATTCTTTGGGCAAGTTCAATTGTTAAGCATTATTTTTCTTACACTTGCCAAATAGCTTTGGAGGGTCTTACCATGGTTAAAACTGGCCTGGTGTACCATAGAAAAAGTGGGTGGTGCATTGAGGCAAAAGGGCAATGTACCAGGTATATCGGAACCAACACTGTTTTAGATGTGAAGCATGGGTTTAAACGTTACAGGAGGAGGAAGTTGGGGCAGAGATGTCGTGGTTGAGGACAACGTGTACAATATTATGCAAAGAATTTGAAGCTTGGAGAGGTTGAGGTGCTTTTTACCTTTAGAGAGGATGGGCTTATAGAATGACTACGAGGTGTATAAATCTGGAGTGGAGAAACAGGGGAGGTCATCTCAAGAAAAGAAATTTTGAGGAGGGCTTGGCCCTCCAACAGGCTTATGTGCGTTAGGTAGTAGCGGAAACAAATATTTATTATTATCTGACGTGCTCTAGAGAGGAGGATAGTAACATTTATTAGGGATAAGGAAAAAACCCGTTAGCGAACTGATTTGGTGTGAAATTTGAGACAGACCTGAGAGTTAACCAGGCGTAAATTATGAATATCTTCCCGCCTACGTTCTTGTCAACTCGAGGATTTTCTAGTTTTCTAAAAAGTTTAGATATTCTTTATCCTACTCAGTAATTCCTTGCCGTTGCTCTTCGGTGATTTGTAAATGACCTTTATACTAAATCTAACAGCACAAACACATTATTTTATAGTCTTAATTGTTGGTAAGAACATATGCAACAGTTAGACACTTTGTTCTGAAACGTTTCGCCTACACAGGGGGCTTCTTCAGTCGAATACAGAAAAGAGGGTGGAACAGTAGAGATGTGGGAAAACGATGTAATCGTCCATCACCCCAAAGTCAGAATTTGAGGTTGTCAGTCCTCGGCCTGGAGAAGTTCAGTTCCATAGTCAGGAACTATCTAAATTGACTGAAGAAGCCTACTTTTGGCGAAACGTCTCGGAATAAAGTTGTCTAACTGTGCCATTTTGTCTTTACAACAACCGTCATTGTATACCATTTTGATGTTCCCTAGTCTTAATTACCGCAGATGCTTTGTCTTCACACAAGGACCTTTCATTTTTTCATATCTTTACTTCTTATATTTTGCAATCCAGACTTCCCTTTTCAGGTAATCTATTACATAGGGTTCATCTGGAAACTTAAACATTATTTTTTGTTTGGATACCATTCGTGGAAGACTTTTCAGTTTTTTAGGCCTGTTGCAAACTAAATTCAATGATTGTATTTAGGTTGTTTTGAACGGGGGCTGTGTTTCTGTTTCGTTTAAAATGCATAGTATGGTCTGGTTTTGTCTAGTAATAAAAGGTGGAATATTGTTTGTGTGATTTGTTTTGCATGCATCATCCTGGTTACCTGTTGTTCTTCAGAGTTTTAATTCGCTGATCGGCTAATCTTTCCCAGGATCCAAGTGATGCCAGGTATACAGTAAGTAAAATGTGTTTGTGATAACACTGGAACGTAATTGTTTTCAAACGTTTGTTTACAAACTTTTTTCATCCAGTTCCTTCCACTACTCTTACACGAAGTATTTTCCGAGGAACTTATGGCTCTGTGGGTGTAATAAGCTTCTCCCTTTTTCCTTTCTTTCTCATGTTGAAGTCTCTACATGTTTATCATCTCGATGTATCAAGATGTTACATCTCGTGACAAGGAGATGTATATTCTTTATAAAGCAGGAAGAACGTGGCGTAATATGGAAATGGGTGTGTGCATGGCAGGGAAAATAAGTGCGGAGTATATGGTAAATGGGGAGTTCTCACATGACTAGTTATATATGAGTGGTCGACTCAGCTCTTGACCCAAATTTTAATGCTTTTTTAAAAAATTGACTGACTTTGGTCTCAATAGCTCGACCTGATATTTGAAATCTGTTCGCCTCGTGCCCGAATGTCAGCTGTACCTATGTATTTAACCCAACAAATCATTGTTATTCTAGGTAAAATGTGATCACATTGTTTATAGAAAATCTCAACAAGTAAACTCCATCAAAACTGATATTTGTGAAAAATGGGCTGTGCATAATGAGGCTGGGTTTCATACATTAAATAATAAAATTGCCAGTCTGAGCTGAAGATTTCAGAGGGCAATGAGGACGTCACCGTATTCTACTAAGGTTTCACTTTAAATCTAAGGTTTCGTTCCCGCGAAGCTAGGTTACTAGGGAAGGGGAAGGGAGGAGGGAGAGAGAGAGAGAGAGAGAGAGAGAGAGAGAGAGAGAAGAAGAGAGAGAGAGAGAGAGAGAGAGAGAGACAAGAGAGAGAGAGAGAGAGAGAGAGAGAGAAGAGAGAGACAGAGGATGAGTACAAAACCTCTTGATAAACAGAAGCAGCATACATGTTAAAGTAGGAAAAGATAGTTTTGGTGGTGGTGGAAGGTTTAGTTACAAATCCAGTAGACCGATCGTCTGAACTGTTAGGCGAGGGATACAGAATCATGCAAACGTATTGATTGTGATTGCCTCTCCCCCCCCCCCTCCAGGGTGATCTGCCGTCACTGCCACCCAAACCCACCATATCATCTGTGAACTCCCCCCACCACGCCGCCGCTGCCGGTAACACAACTCTTACCTTCTGATCCACGTCGCTAGGGTACAAGCAATGAATTTCCATTGTGTATGTGGTTTTAAGTATAGAATGTAGCTCAAACCTCCCTTCTCCCCCTTTTTTTTCTATTTATGTTTTGTTGACCGCTCTGTGACGATGCAGTTACCTTCATAAAACTGAGTTGATGATTAAGATACATGTGCAGGTAGTACTGAAATGAAGATGTAATCAGTCCATTACTTTTCACACACACACATATATATATATTATATATATATATATATATATATATATATATATATATATATATATATATATATATATATATATGTGATTCTACACTATACAATTCTGTTCTCCCACTTCCCCTTTCCAGACAGGTTTAGCGCTTTCCCACAAATGTAATAGTTTATCCCCCCATCGCACAGCAATTACCATCCTTACCCCCCCCATGAATAAGTGTTAAGGGGCCCCGGACTTATTAGCATCTCCCTTCATACATAAGGAATTATCAACAGCCCTGTGGCTGTCTTCAAGAAAAGTATTGATAAATTCCTTAAGTCAGTGCCCTGCAGAGTGTAGTGTCTACTTTGGGGCTGTCTGCTAGCACTAACAGCTTAAATAATCAGGTCATCAGCCTGGAATCGACAACGGTAATCACTCAACCTTCCACCGTCATCCCAAAACCTTCTCCCCCTCCCTCCATCGTCTTACCGCCACCCCTATCAGAGCCCCTCCTGCCCCCACCCCATACCATACTAAATGTGTGTTTACGGCTCTTAAAAAAAAAAGACCTTGAATACCAACTAATGTCTGGAGTTGGCAACAATAGCCAGCACTATAAGGGGGGGGAGGAATGTCGCGTAACAGTGGGTGGTAGTGCGGGTACACGGCACATTATAACACACGGGTGAGACAGGCTGGACGGGTGAGACAGTGGCTCGACGGGTAAAACAGCGGCTAGACCAGCTGTGATGTTCATCCAACCTTACCCATCCATTAGCAATTCCTTGTTCCTTCATTATGGGGGACGAGTTACCTACACAGACGAGGCCGAGCCTTGACCATGAGAAGACCTGGAGAACAGGCTAAGCCTTCGCAAAAAAGTAGAGCGCACACACCCGGCTGGAGGTGTATGATCTTCGGGAAACCAGGTTTAACGGGGGGACTCTAAGCTGGACAAATGGCATAGTGGTTGGCTGGGTGACATACCTGTGTATAACCTGTGACCAGGCTTCCTTGTTCACCACTTGGTCAGCCAGGTCGCTTGCGCTAGCACCCCACATAACCATCAACTTTCTGGTGATGCGGCACTGGTAGAAGTTATCCATTCTCTTCTAAAGAAACTGTTTTATATCTGATGGTAATATATTCAAGTTTTGTGGGCCACGAATATTGCCACAACGTTGTCTAATTGTACACATGACCGGATTGCGGGGGGGCATTGACCCCCGGAACATCCTCCAGGTATAGTCTCCTATCTTCACTCCAGTAAGTTAAAGCAGTGTGTTAGGGATCACACCCTCAAGTATTTTCTATCTATATCAGGTATCTCTTCTATATTCCAGACACAACAATCTAAATACTTTGAGACGTTCGCAATAGTTAAAATGCGGACAGTATACTGCCTCTGCATTTTCGATCTCCCCTATGTCTCCTCTCTTGAAAGACACTGTGAGCACAGAACAATATTCAGATCGCGAGAGCACAAGTGATTTGAAAAGTACCATCATTCACATTGTGTAAACACTTGTGTCTCGAGCTCTCATACCTCAAGTTCCACCCTGTCATTTCCCCTGCATTTATTTGCTTAGCGGCCAGACAGATGGGATAATAGTGGAATGGAGGAAATAGCAGATAAATGTTTATGATAGCTGACTGATGGCACAGCTGCCGGACGGGTGGTATAGCAGCCGAATGGAAGAGCGGTCAGATGGGTGGGACAGTGGCCGGATGGATGGGATAGCGGCCGGAACTTGCGGCGAGCAGCGAGGCCTTAATTCCTCGCCACAATAAACCGGCTCGAGGCCATTATCAAAGCCGAACGAGTTTCCATTAATCCATTTTCTGCAAGCGGTAGGTGAAAATTGAATCTTCCAAGCCAGCGGGCAACTTCACCCCGCCCTCTTACCCCTAACTCTCTCTCTCTCTCTCTCTCTCGCACACACACGCACACACACACACACACACACACGCACACACACACACACACACACACACACACACACACACACACACACACACACACACACAGGAACAAGGGGACACAACTGGAAGTTAACTCAGATGAGTCATAGGGATGTTATGAAGTATTTTTTCAGCCTTAGAGTTGTCAGGAAATGGAACAATCTGGAGAGTGAAGTAGTGGAGGCAGGATCCATATATAGCTTTAAGATGAGGTACAGTAAGACTCTTGGAGCAGGGAGAGAGCATACCAAGTAGCGACCAGCAAAGAGGCGCGGCCAGGAGCTGTGACTCGACCCCTGCAACCACAAATAGGTGAAGAGAGACACATCAGCAGTGTTTTTAATCACCCTCACTTTACACTTACGCGGCGAAGTTGGAAGAAAACGCAAGGAACACTACACACTGCCAAGAATCATCCTTGGTCACTACACGTGGTGGAAATTGATGGTGTCAGTAGAGAAGCTCCAACAACCACCCTCAATCCACAACACTGGACGAGGATAGGGATAAACAACCGGATCGCCCCAGTGGATGGAGGTGGCTGGGAACCAAAAAACGATGACACTCTTAAGATTGTGGTTAAGTTTCCAGAACATGGATAACATGACCACAGTGAACTCTTGAGAAGTGTTTGTGACTTGATAAAGTTCACTGTGTGAGCGAAACGTAGTCAATAAAGGATCGCATTATCCTGCATTTGTGTTTCTGTGTTTATTTTCAAAGTCTTGAGAACACGTCACATACAGGTAGTTAAAAAGAAAAAAAAATTCTATAAATACAAAGGTGAAGGAACGCTCAGAGGAGCAGGATCACATTCAAGCAAGCGAGTCGTAAAACTCCAGATGAGTGTGTAAGCTACCCCTTCCCTGGTTTGTTTGTAATCGTGAGACACAAATGAACTGTTAATACCGAGAACACTGAACATAAGAACATAAGAACGAAGGAACACTGCAGAAGGCCTACTGGCCCATGCGAGGCAGGTCCAAGTCCCTACCGGCTTAAGCCAATGCACCCAACCTAGTCAGGTCAGGTCACATTGACTTAAGGGAGGAACACGGCAACCGACCTGTTAGCACAAGCTATCAGGTCCAACTCACACCCACCCACATCTACTCATGTATTTATCCAACCTATTTTTAAAGCTACACAACGTTCTGGCCTCTATAACGGTACTTGGGAGTTTGTTCCACTCATCCACAACTCTATTACCAAACCAGTACTTTCCTATATCCCTCCTGAATCTGAATTTTTCCAACTTAAAACCATTGCTGCGAGTCCTGTCTAGGCTAGATATTTTCAGCACACTATTTACATCCCCTTTATTTATTCCTGTCTTCCACTTATAAACCTCAATCATATCCCCCCTAATTCTACGTCTTTCTAGAGAGTGCAGTTTCAGGGCCCTTAGTCTATCCTCATAGGGAAGGTTTCTGATACATGGGATCATCTTTGTCATCCTCCTTTGTACATTTTCCAGAGAATTTATATCCATTCTGTAATACGGTGACCAAAACTGTGCAGCATAATCTAAATGAGGCCTAACCAAGGATGTATAGAGTTGAAGAACAACCTGAGGACTCCTATTATTTATGCTTCTTGATATGAAGCCAAGGATTCTATTAGCTTTATTGCGAACACTTATGCACTGTTGTCTTGGTTTCAGATTACTGCTAACCAGAACTCCTAAATCTTTTTCGCAATCCGTAATATTAAGATCTACATTATTTAGTTTATATGTGGCATGGTTATTGTCCTGTCCAACATTTAGAACTATGCATTTGTCTATATTAAACTGCATCTGCCACTTCTCCGACCACTGCATCAGTCTATTCAAATCTTCCTGGAGTGCTCGAATGTCCTCGTCAGAATGAATTCGACGGCCTATTTTGGTGTCATCGGCAAACTTGCCGATGTCGCTCTTTATGCCCTCATCTATGTCGTTTATGTAGATTGTGAACAGCAGGGGGCCCAACACTGACCCCTGTGGAACACCGCTCGTGACGCTTCCCCACTCTGATTTCTCCCCATTTATGCAAACTCTCTGCTGCCTATTTGTCAACCATGCCTCTATCCAGGAAAAAATTTCTCCTCCTATTCCATGTGCTTTAATTTTCCTCAATAGTCTCTGATGTGGGACCCTGTCAAAAGCCTTACTGAAGTCCATATACACAATATCATATTCATTACCATGATCTACCTCCTCAAATACCTTAGTGAAAAAAGTTAATAAATTCGTAAGGCAGGAACGCCCCTTTGTAAAACCATGCTGAGATTCGTTGATTAATTTATGCTTTTCAAGGTGGCTACGAACTGCCTCGGCAATTATTGATTCCATAAATTTTCCCACTATGGAGGTTAGGCTTATTGGTCTATAGTTCGAAGCTAAGGACCTGTCACCTGTTTTGAAAATAGGTATCACATTTGCCATTTTCCACTTATCTGGCACCATGCCAGTTTGTAGTGATATGTTGAAAAGATTAGCCAAAGGTGTGCTAAGCTCCTCTTTACATTCCTTTAGAACCCTTGCATACAGTTCATCAGGGCCTGGGGATTTGTTAGGTTTTAATTTATCTATTTGCCTAAGGACCATGTCACTTGTGACCCTAATAGTGCACAGTTTATTATCGTCCTGTTCTACATAATTTATCATTACTGGAATATCGCTGGTATCCTCCTGTGTAAAAACTGAGAGGAAGTATGTGTTAAAAATTCTACACATTTCCTTATCACTGTCAGTGAGCTGACCCGAGGAACTTTTGAGTGGGCCTATCTTGTCCCTGATCTTACTTCTGTATACCTGAAAGAATCCTTTTGGGTTAGTCTTCGATTCTCTTGCAACTTTAACCTCATAATCTCTATTTGCTTTTCTAATTCCCTTTTTTATTTCTCTCTTTAACTGAATATATCGATTTCTTAATTGCCCCTCTCCTCTTTTGATTTGCCTATATATGCCTCTCTTTTGACCAATCAGATATTTTAATCTATTGTTCATCCATTTAGGATCATTTTTGTTTGATCTGATTTCCCTATTTGGAACATAATTTGACTGAGCAGCTAGAACTATGCCCTGGAAAGCATCATATCGGCAACCATCACCACCTACCTGACCCCTAGTCAGGTCATTCCAGTTCAGCCCACCTAAGTAATTTTTCAGTCCTATGAAATCAGCCAAGCGAAAGTCAGGGACGGAGACTTGATTGCCATTATTAGGGGAATTCCATGATATGTTAAAACTGAGTGATTTGTGATCACTCTCCCCAAGCTCATCATTAACCTCAAGATTATTAATTAGTGTTTCCCTACTGGCAAGAACCAAGTCAAGGAGGTTATTTCCCCTAGTTGGCTCTGTCACAAACTGTTTTAAAAAACAATCCTGGATCGTATCAAGAAAGTCACCCGACTCTAAATTTCCTGTCAAATTGCTCCAGTCAATCTGTCTATAGTTGAAATCTCCCATTAGCACAACATTTTCGTATGTAGATGCCTTACGAATTTCGTCCCATAGAAGTTTACTGCACTCCCTATCAAGATTTGGGGCCCTGTAAATCACACCCAAAATTAGTTTTTCTCGGCCCTCGAGAAGCTGTAACCAAACAGATTCAGTGGCTGACGCTTCTAATTTAATATCTTGTCTAACACAACAATTTAAATTGTCTTTGACATACATCGCTACTCCACCACCTTTCCTGTTGACCCTGTCAGTGTGGAATAATTTATAGCCTTGTATGTGACATTCAGAGGGCATCTCTCTATCTTTCAGATTGAGCCAGGTCTCTGTTATAGCAATAATATCTATGTTTCCTGCACTTGCAATTAATCTTAGCTCATCTATCTTATTTCTAACACTCCTGCTATTAGTATAGTAAACCTTAAGGGAGCTAGTCCCTTGCTGCCCTCTGCTGTCCCCCTTTGTTTGCTGACCTGTTCTATTGTCTTTATTTATAACTTCATGCTGAATGCCTTTTATACATTTACTGTTTCCAACCCTAGTGTTGCAACCTGCTTGTTTCCCACACACACCCATACCTCTATCTTCCATCAGTTTAAAATCATAGGCATTTCACCAATGGCCTTCTCAATCGAGTCTGCAAGTGCTACCACCCCTGCCCCAGAGAGATGAACCCCATCCCTTGCATACATATCATGTTTGCCATAAAAGTTGTTCCAGTTGTCAATGAATGGGATTGCAAGTTCCTTGCAGTATCTGTCTAGCCAGCAATTTACACCAATTGCCCTAGACAACCATTCATTTCCTACTCCCCTTCTAGGCAAGATGCTACATATGATTGGGATCCCTCCCTTAGACTTAATGAAATCTATAGCTGACCTGTACTTATCTAGCAGCTCTTCTCTCCTACCCTTCCCAATATCATTTCCACCAGCACTGAGACAGATAATGGGCTTGTTCCCATTACCTGACATGATATTATCCAGTCTGTTGACAATGTCCCCAACACCAGCTCCAGGGAAGCACACTCTATCTCTCATCTTCTTATTCCTATTACAAAAAGCACGATCAACATATCTTACCTGAGAGTCACCAACCACAAGAATGCGCTTACCTTCATTAGCAGGGGCAGTAGTACCCTTACCTTCACTGGCCACTGAAGTACATTCATCCTGGAGAACAGAGAAGCGATTTCCTACCTTCAGATCTGCACTCTTAACTTTCCTTACTCTGATGCGCCTCCCATTACTGTGAACAACTCGCCACTTGTAGCAGGTGCTGGGCTGCACCTCACTGCTGGTAGCCGTTGCTACCACCCCACCTACAGCCTCCTCACAGTGAGAGACAGACTGCACCTCACTGCTAGAAGCCTCATTCCCCACATCTCCAACCACCTCACACTCTCTCCCAGGCCCATTGAGGTGGACCTTCAGCCTCATTTTCACATTTTCCAAGGCAAACTGGAATAAGTCAAGAAAGAGAACAGAATCTGCTGAAAATCAAGTCATCGTGAGTCGAGCACTATTATGAAAGACAAGGTGGGACGGGAAATTTTGCGTGCTTAATAACGTTTGTAGGACTAATGAGGCCACCGCAAGAAGTTGGGGGAGAGGGAATGAGGATTAGGGACGGGGAGGTGGACAATGCAGATAGGATGGGACGAAAGCTATTCCTACCAAACATGCCTCTTACGTATCCTGGTTGAGTCTGCTTCATGGTATTTTGCACCAACCCTGGTTACAAGGACACACGTCCACACATTAAAATATCTGACATCACAGATACACAAGGAAAATCCTTGATTACGCAACAATGGTGTGGGAACCCTTACGCAGAACGAGAGATACGATCGCGTCATGCAAAATTCTTATGCATCAACATAGCGGGTAATGAAAAATTATTATTTGACCTGTGAGGGACCAGGACGCTAAATGTTCGGTTCGTTCCAGTTTCTCTTTCAACTAATAAAATAATACGCTAAACCTTGAAGATATAAAGTGCTGAAGCCTAAACGAATTAAGATATACGTATATTGACAATTGAAATCTGAGATAATTCTGAACTCGACATAGGTTCAAAAGCTGATTTACAATACCTAGCCTGGAGAGTTAATGTTACGTTAAAAAAAGAGTTAGGTCAGGAACCGAACCTCAGCCCTCAGTAAATTTATACAGGTCAACACACACCTAAATTTCCCTAAATATTACTGTGACGTTGACTTAATGCACCACGCTTAGCGCCATTGTAGTAAATATTATAGTCACTATTTGTTTAGTAGTGAAGTGAGGACAGTATAGTAGTGTATTCAATGTTATACCTGACAAAGGTTCGAAACCTGGCATGGATACTCGTCTCACCCCTTCCACTGACACACTTCCTCCCCCAGCCATTCATTAAGACCTCTTTACTAAACATAATCACATTTTTACCAGAAGGACGGTGAGCGCCAGACCACCTCGATATTCAGCACTTCCTAACTCCACCTCATCAACCTCCTTAATCCAGCCTACCTCCTTCCCACAGCCCTCCTCTTCTTTCCCACAGCCCTCCTCTTACCCATCCTTCTCTTCTTTCCCACAGCCCTCCTCTTACCCATCCTTCTCTTCTTTCCCACAGCCCTCCTCTTACCCATCCTTCTCTTCTTTCCCACAGCCCTCCTCTTACCCATCCTTCTCTTCTTTCCCCCAGCCCTCCTCTTACCCATCCTTCTCTTCTTTCCCACAGCCCTCCTCTTACCCATCCTTCTCTTCTTTCCCACAGCCCTCCTCTTACCCATCCTTCTCTTCTTTCCCCCAGCCCTCCTCTTACCCATCCTTCTCTTCTTTCCCACAGCCCTCCTCTTACCCATCCTTCTCTTCTTTCCCACAGCCCTCCTCTTACCCATCCTTCTCTTCTTTCCCACAGCCCTCCTCTTACCCATCCTTCTCTTCTTTCCCACACCCCTCCTCTTACCCAGCCATCTCTTCATTCCCACAGCCCTCCTCTGACCCCTCCTTCTCTTCTTTCCCACAGCCCTCCTCTTACCCATCCTTCTCTTCTTTCCCACAGCCCTCCTCTTACCCATCCTTCTCTTCTTTCCCACAGCCCTCCTCTTACCCATCCTTCTCTTCTTTCCCACAGCCCTCCTCTTACCCATCCTTCTCTTCTTTCCCCCAGCCCTCCTCTTACCCATCCTTCTCTTCTTTCCCACAGCCCTCCTCTTACCCATCCTTCTCTTCTTTCCCACAGCCCTCCTCTTACCCACCCCTCTCTTCTTTCCCACAGCCCTCCTCTTACCCATCCTTCTCTTCTTTCCCACAGCCCTCCTCTTACCCATCCTTCTCTTCTTTCCCACAGCCCTCCTCTTACCCATCCTTCTCTTCTTTCCCACAGGCCTCCTCTTACCCATCTTTCTCTTCTTTCCCACAGCCCTCCTCTTACCCATCCTTCTCTTCTTTCCCACAGCCCTCCTCTTACCCATCCTTCTCTTCTTTCCCACAGCCCTCCTCTTACCCATCCTTCTCTTCTTTCCCCCAGCCCTCCTCTTACCCATCCTTCTCTTCTTTCCCACAGCCCTCCTCTTACCCATCCTTCTCTTCTTTCCCACAGCCCTCCTCTTACCCACCCCTCTCTTCTTTCCCACAGCCCTCCTCTTACCCATCCTTCTCTTCTTTCCCACAGCCCTCCTCTTACCCATCCTTCTCTTCTTTCCCACAGCCCTCCTCTTACCCATCCTTCTCTTCTTTCCCACAGGCCTCCTCTTACCCATCTTTCTCTTCTTTCCCACAGCCCTCCTCTTACCCATCCTTCTCTTCTTTCCCACAGCCCTCCTCTTACCCATCCTTCTCTTCTTTCCCACAGCCCTCCTCTTACCCATCCTTCTCTTCTTTCCCACAGCCCTCCTCTTACCCATCCTTCTCTTCTTTCCCACAGCCCTCCTCTTACCCACCCCTCTCGTCCTTCCCTCAGCCCTCCCCTTACCCATCCCTCTCTTTCTTCAGCCTCTCTCTTGTCCATCCTCTTCTTCCCTGAAGCTTTTCATTACCCATCTTATTTCCTTACCGCTCACCTACTTACCCTTACGTCTTCCCCAGACTTCCCTTTTTATCTATATTTCCCTTTTCTAAAACCATCTTTACCTCGAGGATGTAGGTAACAGGGTAGGAGGATGAAGGTAGCTGGAATACTAGCAGGATAGAGGCAAAAGAGACGTAGGGAAGAGGCAGTAGGGAAGTAGGGTAGAGGCAACAGGGAAGGGAGAATAGAGGCAGCAGGGAAGGAGGATGGGCAGACGTAAACACCTGCTCACACAATTACAATACATACATATATATGAGTGCAGTAATAACGTTGCACACGTGTGTGCAATGAGCGTCCCAGGTATGCTCACCTCTCCGCTAAGCTCCCTACAATATTACACAATAAACGCAACATTTTCAATCAAATACTAACGGTGTATGCAATGATTGCCGATACCGGCGGCGGCAGTGGCGGCGGCAGCGGCGGCAGCGGCGGCGGCAGCGGCGGCAGCGGCGGCAGCGGCGGCAGCCGCCGCCTGGCAGGTATCAGACCGTCATGTGTGGGAGGTGAGGGTAGGAAGGACACACAAATACAGTATAATGCATTCCTCTATTGACAACGTTTCGCCCACATAGTGGGCTTTATCAAATCACAAACAGATCTGTGACTTGATAAAGTCCACTGTGTGGGCGAAACGTTGTCAATGAAAGATCAAATTATACTGCGTTTGTGCCTTTATCCATCAGCTGGTATTAATGGTATCTGACCTCTTGAACTTTATCATACCTAATCTCAAAGCTGTGTATGGAATTTTCCCAGCAACCTCTACATTCAGTTCACTCCACTTCCCTACTTCCATGATATTAGAGAAGCCTTCATAACGTCCCGTCGACTCGCCTGCATTTTTAGCTGCCACCTTAGTCTCGTATCTCTAGTTCCCTAGTTCTTGCTTCTCCCGGAGTCGTCAGGTTTCTAGCCCCTATCTCTCTATCAATCGTATGTTACGTTTGTAAGGGACAGTTACTATGTCACGGCTTAGTAATGTGACGGATGTTGAGTCGAGTTGCTGAAGGGTCAAGTAATCACCTCACAATGTTATGAATCCCCAGTCCACCACATTTCTTCCTAGTGCACATCCCTCAGCTCTGAGGCTAGTCTTGTTGCTAACCTTAGAACCTTTTCAAACTTCTAAATGTGCTTGACTAGGTGGGGTTAAAAGCTGGTGCTGTGTACTATAAGACATGAAATGTGTATTCTAACGTGTGTTTAGCTGCGTTTGTGGGGGACAATAGACTGCTCTTCAAGTTCCTTGACCGTTATTTACAGAGTTCCGACTCTACAGGCCCAACCGTGCTTGTTCTTGAAACTACGTAATCATTTTTCCTCTACTACCTCTTCATCTTGTTCATTCAATTTCTCTCACCCGGAGACTACAGAAATACTCATTAACGTCTGTGAAAGCCTAGTTTTCACCTGCTCCCCGTTGTCACATTATTCCCGCTTTTTGAAAAGTCGATCGATTTCTACCGCCAGTTCCTCATAGAATTGTGTACGTCATGATTATATCTCCCCCCTTGACTCTCATCTTATCCAGAGTCGTCATGCTCAGTTTTCTTGAAAAGTAATTTTTGGACCTTTTATAATTTGTGCATTTAGCTAATGAGGTAGCATCAGTTACCTCTGATATACCTTTGATGAGTTCCGAGAGTTTTTCTACTGCCAAAGCCCGGCGTTGCGCCAGGCTGACGCTGCTTATAACCTCCATTATGAAGCTTACATACATTGTCAATGCTATCTTGAAGGTTTACTTAGATTACACATTGTATATCTGAGAAGCTCTAATACCTTTATTACAGAAACTCACCACGTGTGTGGTGCAGTCAGCCACCACGTGTGTGGCGCAGTCACTCACCACGTGTGTGGTGCAGTCAGTCACTCACCACGTGTGTGGTGCAGTCACCCACTCACCACGTGTGTGGTGCAGTCAGTCACTCACCACGTGTGTGGTGCAGTCAGTCACTCACCACGTGTGTGGTGCAGTCAGTCACTCACCACGTGTGTGGTGCAGTCAGTCACTCACCACGTGTGTGGTGCAGTCACCCACTCACCACGTGTGTGGTGCAGTCAGTCACTCACCACGTGTGTGGTGCAGTCAGTCACTCACCACGTGTGTGGTGCAGTCAGTCACTCACCACGTGTGTGGTGCAGTCAGTCACTCACCACGTGTGTGGTGCAGTCAGTCACTCACCACGTGTGTGGTGCAGTCAGTCACTCACCACGTGTGTGGTGCAGTCAGTCACTCACCACGTGTGTGGTGCAGTCAGTCACTCACCACGTGTGTGGTGCAGCCAGCCACTCACCACGTGTGTGGTGCAGCCAGCCACTCACCACGTGTGTGGTGCAGCCAGCCACTCACCACGTGTGTGGTGCAGCCAGCCACTCACCACGTGTGTGGTGCAGTCAGCCACTCACCACGTGTGTGGTGCAGTCACCCACTCACCACGTGTGTGGTACAGTCAGCCACTCACCACGTGTGTGGTGCAGTCACCCACTCACCACGTGTGTGGTGCAGTCACCCACTCACCACGTGTGTGGTGCAGTCAGCCACTCACCACGTGTGTGGTGCAGTCAGCCACTCACCACGTGTGTGGTGCAGTCAGCCACTCACCACGTGTGTGGTGCAGTCAGCCACTCACCACGTGTGTGGTGCAGTCAGTCACTCACCACGTGTGTGGTGCAGTCAGCCACTCACCACGTGTGTGGTGCAGTCAGCCACTCACCACGTGTGTGGTGCAGTCAGCCACTCACCACGTGTGTGGTGCAGTCAGTCACTCACCACGTGTGTGGTGCAGTCAGCCACTCACCACGTGTGTGGTGCAGTCAGCCACTCACCACGTGTGTGGTGCAGTCAGCCACTCACCACGTGTGTGGTGCAGTCAGCCACTCACCACGTGTGTGGTGCAGTCAGCCACTCACCTGCAGAAAGAAAAAAAAACATTAATATGAAAATTCACACCAAGATCAGGTATATAATACCAGATATTTATGTAAGCACATTAAATCATTCGCGGATTCCTATTTATTTGTTACTGTGGTATTTTTGTGTATTTTTTATCGCTTGTTTTCTGATATTTTAATGATATATATATATATATATATATATATATATATATATATATATATATATATATATATATATATATATATATATATATATATATATATATTATGATAGAGAGGCTCAAGTTAGAGTATGTAGGAAAGAGGGAAATTATTTCCCAGTAAAAGTAGGCCTTAGACAAGGATGTGTGATGTCACCGTGGTTGTTTAATATATTTATAGATGGGGTTGTAAGAGAAGTAAATGCGAGGGTCTTGACAAGAGGCGTGGAGTTAAAAGATAAAGAATCACACATAAAGTGGGAGTTGTCACAGTTGCTCTTTGCTGATGACACTGTGCTCTTGGGAGATTCTGAAGAGAAGTTGCAGAGGTTGGTGGATGAATTTGGTAGGGTGTGCAAAAGAAGAAAATTAAAAGTGAATACAGGAAAGAGTAAGGTTATGAGGATAACAAAAATATTTGGTGATGAAAGATTGGATATCAGATTGGAGGGAGAGAGTATGGATTAGGTGAATGTATTCAGATATTTGGTAGTGGACGTGTCAGCGGATGGGTCTATGAAAGATGAGGTGAATCATAGAATTGATGAGGGGAAAAGGGTGAGTGGTGCACTTAGGAGTCTGTGGAGACAAAGAACTTTGTCCTTGGAGGCAAAGAGGGGAATGTATGAGAGTATAGTTTTACCAACGCTCTTGTATGGGTGTGAAGCATGGGTGATGAATGTTGCAGCGAGGAGAAGGCTGGAGGCAGTGGAGATGTCATGTCTGAGGGCAATGTGTGGTGTGAATATAATGCAGAAAATTCGTAGTTTGGAAGTTAGGAGGAGGTGCGGGATTACCAAAACTGTTGTCCAGAGGGCTGGGGAAGGGTTGTTGAGGTGGTTCGGACATGTAGAGAGAATGGAGCGAAACAGAATGACTTCAAGAGTGTATCAGTCTGTAGTGGAAGGAAGGCGGGGTAGGGGTCGGCCTAGGAAAGGTTGGAGGGAGGGGGTAAAGGAGGTTTTGTGAGCGAGGGGCTTGGACTTCCAGCAGGCATGCGTGAACGTGTTTGATAGGAGTGAATGGAGACAAATGGTTTTTAATACTTGACGTGCTGTTGGAGTGTGAGCAAAGTAACATTTATGAAGGGGTTCAGAGAAACCGGCAGGCCGGACTCGAGTCCTGGAGATGGGAAGTACAGTGCCTGCACTCTGAAGGAGGGGTGTTAATGTTGCAGTTTAAACTGTAGTGTAAAGCACCCTTCTGGCAAGACAGTGTTGGAGTGAATGACGGTGAAAGTTTTTCTTTTTCGGGCCACCCTGCCTTGGTGGGAATCGGCCAGTGTGTTAATAAAAAAAAATAGAAATATATATGTTGTGCCGAATATGTAAAACTGGTCAATTAGCAAGAACTCATTTAAAATTAAGTCCTTTCTAAAATTTTCTCTTATACGTTTAAAGATATATTTTTTTCATTAATGTTAATGTAAAAACTTTTAATTTTGCAACAAAAGAATCTTAGAAAACTTACCTAACCTTATTATAAAAAGAGCAATTTATTTTAGTCTAACCCAACTAAATATATTTAAGATTTGTTTACAATAATTTAATACTAAACAAACACAATGAAATATACTTTTCTCGTTAGGTTCAGAATGATTTTGGCGAAATTATTGCATGCACAAATTTTCGCTTGTCCTATATGGCAAGATGAGCGTTGCTATTTAAGCCAAGATTGCAAGTTCTGCCTATTCGGCACATATATATATATATATATATATATATATATATATATATATATATATATATATATATATATATATATATATATATATATATAATGAGAATATTGAGTTTTCCCTGAAGCAAGTTTATTCTTTTCTCTGAGGATGAGGGTCCCTATAATAGTTCTAGAGGTTATATATATATATATATATATATATATATATATATATATATATATATATATATATATATATATATATATATATATATATATATATATATATAATCTCCAAAGGGAGACACTAAACCAGAGTAATGAGTACTTTGTGTTGTTTTACTGTACATAAGAAAGTGATAGCATGTACGTGAGGTCATGTAGTGTGCACACTGCCACAATGAACACGGTGTCAACATTAGCTGTTTAAACAGTCTTCCGTTGACTCTCCTTACAACACTGTGGGAAAAGTGAACCAGGGTGCGGATCAAAGTAGCAAGACTCGGAAAATAATAATATAAGAAAGTTGATAATTGAAGAGAGGGAAAGTTTAAAACTAATAATACTGTTAAAGAAAAGTATATTGGAAAAACTTGAACTACTTCCTGATTAGTGCGCCAGCAACCTTGAGAACACCATCTTAATGTTTGAAGTGTAATCGACACGTTGGCAAGATTCTCATTCTCGTTCTCTCTCTCTCTCTCTCTCTCTCTCTCTCTCTCTCTCTCTCTCTCTCTCTCTCTCTCTCTCTCTCTCTCTCTCTCTCTCTCTCTCTCTCTCTCTCCCCAACACTGTCTTAGATGAAGGGTGAGTTACCACTGTAAATCTAAGTTGTCATCCACTTGTCATATGACACAAACAGCATCACAATCTAACCAATTAATTAGTCCAATTTTATATTTGGTATTCCTAAGTCTGCCAGTAAGTCATCTTACATAAATAATCACACTGTAATAGATAAATAGCAAGTGAAGATCCTCAATTTTGATTCTATGAAATAATCTACTAAATCAGCTCCCGTTCCTCTGACCAAAAGCCCAACGTTGAACAGCTTCTTGAAGGGACATTAATCTTTGTATTTCCCATATGATGAAGAAAGAGCAGAGTTCTAGCATCAGTGATCCATAACTCTTCTACTTTCTACTAATATATGTAAGAAATATTATCCAAAGAAAGGTATTCAAAAGGGAAAATTGAACCAATTCCTATGAACTCGCCTAGATCAGTCAGTATGTGATGGATACGTGCGCCTGCCAGCAACAGTCTGATTGATCAAACAGAAAAGTGTGCCCTCGGGTAAGAGTACGAAAATAGAACTTTCGAAAGCAGTTAAAACAATGTCAGAGTTAAGCAACAACGTGAGTGACACTACCTTATCAACACCTACGACCACTTTCCAGAGTTGTTCTCTCGCAGCCTAGCCGGAGACGAGACAACCCCCTAGACTGCCTGATCAACCAGGCTGTTGCAATGGAAAGCTCACACCGCCGCCATCAACATTCTAACGCCTGTTTCATCAGCTATGCTTGAACACCACTTTTCAGCCACAATCAGCAAACGTTCCTTCCTTTCCTATTGAATCTCCTCTCAACCGCTGTGCACATCTGATGTCTCCCACCTCCCCTGCCACATCTTAAACTTTGAAACCTCCCCCCCCCCTTCTCCAATCACCATTATACACGCACACACAGATGAATCACAGGGATGTTAGGAAGTATTTCTTCAGCCACAGAGTAGTCAGGAAGTGGAATAGTTTGGGAAGCGATGTAGTGGAGGCAGGATCCATACATAGCTTTAAGCAGAGGTACGATAAAGCTCAAGTTCAGGGAGAGTGACCTAGTAGCGACCAGTGAAGAGGCGGAGCCAGGAGCTTGGACTCGACCCCTGCAACCTCAACTAGGTGAGTACACACACACGTACTCATATACAACAGGCCTAGTGTCTAATCGACATGTGCCTAGGACAAAATGGTAACTAACACACACACACGATGATACTGTCATCTTATTCTACTAATCTATGGAGGTGATAGGGCCTCCCGAGTCGTTTATTTCCACGTAATAGTAACTTCAGGTTTGCTACAACGAAGCCCTGTAAGCTCTCACAGCTACTTAGCTACTGAAAGCACAGTGGAATACTTTACGATATGCTCATCGCTTTATTATAACCTCCCGGCTCTGCCTGACAGATTTCATTACTTAATTATGTGGCAATAATCCTGAGTGATGGAATATAAATAGGATACATACCTAGCTTTTGTTTTCACATTATAACTCATTTAGAATATGGTATTTACACACTGCTGATATACCCAGTTTTGATGAAAATAAAAATTATAATAGTCTTGTCTTAAAACCATGTCTCTTGATAGACCTCTGATGCTGGCAAAAAAAAGAGGAGGAAGAGGAGCCGCAGCAGCGGGTGGTAGAGGGAGAAATAAGTGGAGCAGCAAGCAACAGTCACTGCCGCAGCTTCCGTCTCCGCCTGACTACTGACGGAGGCGAGGGCAGGAGGGCCCTCGGGGAGCACTAACCCAAACTCTATTGCACACGCTCAAGTTTTAATGGTATTTACTGGGACTGGGGCCGTGTACGCCCCTTGGTTATGGGCGAGGAGCCGCCACCTCCACGTCTTCATCACTTATTCATCTTGTTGCTCAAACCACAAGTTGGCCATCACCTAGTGATGAGTGCACTTCACTAGTGACTCATCACCTAGTAATGAGTCACTTCACTACTCCGCTATACTTGTCTATATGCAACACTGACTTGGTTCCTCTACACTACTGCCCTCCCAGCAGTACACACTAGCCACACAAAATTCAGTCCTAATAAAAAACAATAGTACGCGGGAAGATAGTACACGGACGAGGTTCTTGCAGTGTACAGAGTAAGAATCACACACGCACATCACCGCAAGTATATGTATATACATCAACCGTTTTAACTTCAGCAGCTATGTAAAACTAACCTAAAAACTTCCTTCACGGAGAAAACTTTAGTAATTTATACCCAATATATGCGGAGTATGTGGCGCCGGCATGAAGTCCGCGCCTGAACAACCATGTGAATAAACTCCATTGGATCCCAAGTCTAATAACAAGACTGTTAACAGTACTGGGAGAAATAAACTAAAAGAACACACTAAGAAACTCAACCTACTAATCCTAGAAGAGAGGAATAAGGTGGACGCCATAATAATGGCATACAAAATATTTCATGGACTACAAAAAAAAGTAGATGAAGACAAATTATCCGAGATACGAAGATAAGTAAGGAGGCATAAATAACTATTTCAGATTCTGGTAACAACACTGACCTCAGGAAATCGGCTCTCAGTTTCATAGTAATAAGTGGAATAAAGTAAACATGCTGGTGGCGAAGGAAGCCATCACCAGACAAAGTTTAGTTGGTTATGGTTAAGCCTTGGAGGAAAAGAATAAGTAGTCGTGTGATAGTAGCCTTGGAGGAAAAGAATAAGTAGTCGTGTGATAGTAGTTAAGAGGAGGAATCAGGAGATAAGACTCAACCCATGTAAAAATAACCGAGTGTCACATCACCCCAAAACAATCCCTTCCCTCTCTCACACACACACACACACACACACACACACACACACACACACACACACACACACAAGCTGCCTCTCCCATCCTCCCCCCCCCCCACACAAAAAAAACACAGCTCCACACTGCTAGAGCTCTCAGTTATTCAGGAGCACCATAACCAGCAGCCACTCTGTATATAACACCTTGCATATATACAAGTCACAATGTAACTGCTTCATTTTATGTCCCTGCTATTCTCTCAACCTACCGCTCATTCTTTCACTCTGTCGCTCCCAGCTTCCAATAAAATATACATCTCATGTTTGTTTACAGTGGAGGGAATTGAGCAATATGTACGAATCGTGTTATAGAAAATACAACCATGCTGTGACGGATATGTGGGGTAGCGGGCCAAAGCAGCAACAGACTGGTTGACCAGGCAAGCACTGGCCCATGGTCGGGGCTCCGGAAGCAGGTAAGGTATGGGATAAAATCAAAGAAGAAAACTGGTGAGTATAAATGCGCATTTTCCTCAACGGTACTGAGTCTGCGTGTCCTCGTTTGCTAATTATGTAAAACTAATGAGAAAATAATGTAAAGAGAGATCTCAAAAGACTGCAGATATGGTCAAGCAAGTGACTTCTAGAGTTCAACCAAACAAATGGAAGGTCATGCGATTTCGAGAAGGTGAGGACAGACCGGACACAGAATATATCACTGACGGAGAGAAGCCGAGAATATCAGAGAACCTGGGGTAAATATAACACCAATCATATCGCCGAATAACACCAGCGGCATATGCAACATTAGCAAACTCGGAACAGCTTTCTGGACTTGAACAAAGAAGCCTTCAGAAGTTTAGATGCCACACAGACCAGTCATCTAGTATGCGGTGCTAGAATGGAGCCCACACCTGGGAAGCACGTGCTGAAGCTCGAAGCGGTTCAAAGATTCGCAACCAAATTAGTACCAGAAATTATTGGAATGCACTCAAAGAAAGACCTTGAAACATAAATAACGACATACAAAATCTTGAAAAACTGGTAGGGCAGATAGGGTCACCTTGGTTTCCATTAAGAGACCAGGATCAAGGTGACACGGAAGAAGCCCCCCCCCCCAATAAAAAAAAATCAGATGGACCATAGGTGGGTAGAAAGGATCTCTTAAGTCTCATGCCGGTTGAAAATTGGAATGACCTGTATGAGGCAACAATGGAGGCAAACTCAACAGACAGCTTCAAGAGTAGATGTAATAACGATAAGGAATTAGATAAATGTATACCATTATTGTAAAGATATAATAAAATCCAAGAGGCCAGAAATCAGTGATGTTGATCAAAATAAACTACGAGGCGAAGAGTTGAGCCTCTACCCTCAAACAAATACACACACACACATACGCTCTCCTGGAAAAAATAAACCTAAAGGGCTTTTAGCGCTGGTTTGACCGTGGCAGAAAGAAACTGAAAGGTGTTTGTTGCTTTTCCCCGTCCCCTGGCTCACACCATTTCCTACGCCCCCTTTTCTAAAATTTACTCTGTGTATCTTTCCGCACACACAGCGTGGTAAAGTCCACCCTTTCCCAATCGCAGCCCCATACTTTTTTAAATTTTGAAAGCCCCAGAACTTTCAACTAAGCTAATGATAACGGGTGTATTATGAAAAAACTGAAAAATTTTGATGCAAAAACCCTTGCCAGAAAGAAGGGGCTTGGAAGACAAAAGTTAAGATATACAAGATATTTTTTCCTGTTTAGACCAACATTTTTTTTGGGTTTTTTAAAGTTCTTTTTTACTGAAAGTGCCCTTTTCCTTAAAAAATCTAATAGGGGATTAAAAGCCCCAGACCCTGTAGGGGAGGGAATGGAGACAAACTGAAGTCAAAAACCCAGAAAAACAGTTTTTTAAAAATTGTATTTACAGCCCCAGAAAATTGAAAAGAGAATTTCCCTTGGAGATTTTCCCCCACTTTTCCCAAATTTCCAGCAAGTGAGCATCCCCCCTGTGTTACCCCAGTGTTAACAGAATAGGAATGGGCATGGTAAAAAAAGAAGGGGGAACCATGGTTAAAAGTTTTAATATCAAAAAAAGGGCAAATTGGGGGCAAAGGGTAGAACCCTTTATTCACGCCCTTTCCCTTTTTACACATCCCCCAAAACCAAACGGGGTTCAAGGGTTTAAAGTTTTCCATGTTCAACAGGACGGTTCTTTAATAAAAAGGGGATTGACAACCAGAGTTTATGTGGCCCCCGCTCTCCCTGTCTCCCCTTTGTCTTTTCCCACTTTGGTTTAAAAACCAATTCTGTATTTTGTTATTTTCCCTTTACCTAAAGGCCCTATATTTATTACTTACAAATTAAAGTAATGTTTTAAAATTTGAGTAAGGAAAATAAAGTCAAAATTTTTTCACCTTTTTTATTTCCCCAAACACCTGGGTTTGGCGGCCATTTGAAAGCCGGGGTTTTAAATTGGGTATTTTCCAAAGCGGGATTTGAAAAACGTTATTTGGGGTGGTTTGAGCAGGGTTTGTGGCTTGCTGTTTCCTTTTTAAAAATTTTCCGTGCGTTTATGATCAGCCTTGCTATTGTGTTTTTGTTACGCTGCAAATACCCTTTTCAGGTGTAAAATTTCGCTACGGTCGGTCTTGGAGCCGCCCCCCGCGCGATTCTCCCTTTTTCGGGCGGGGGCTGGCGCACCAATTCCGGGGTTCGGGGGTATTCGTGCGGCATGGCGAAAACCATGCCCCCCGGGGGCGAGTCGGGCCCCTGGTGGTGATAACGCATAACCCCAATTTTTCCCACGGGCTTGTTAAATTGCTCGCCCATTGGCATTCCTATAAACCCCTTCTTTGTTCGCAACGGGGCGTTCCTTATTCGAAATTTAAATTGAAGAGATGGCAGGGGCTTTCCCTCCCACGGGGCTGGGGAAAAACCCCATGTTCCCGGGGGAGAGGAAGATGTTTACACCAGGGAAAAAAATGGCTA
The DNA here is from genome assembly GCF_038502225.1 of Cherax quadricarinatus. NCBI lineage: Eukaryota > Metazoa > Arthropoda > Malacostraca > Decapoda > Parastacidae > Cherax > Cherax quadricarinatus. The sequence goes on from NC_091336.1 coordinate 9,168,687, forward strand.
AAATTAAAAGGGGGTTTAACCAAAAAGGTGAACCACCCCTGGAGGAATTTCATTGGAAAAAATCAATTTTGGGAAAACGGGGGAACAGAAGCTTGAAAGGAAAAATTTTGAAAAAGGAAAAGAAAAAGGGAGGATTTTTTCCATTTTTAAACGTTTTTCTTTTTCAAAAAGCAGTACAGCTTGTTCCCAATAAAGGCCCAAACCCGAGTTTTTTTTAAAGCCAAAATCAGGCTCGACCCGAAGGGGGTGGAACAGCCTGGGCGGCTTTGGTTCCCACAGCATTTTGGGAAAGGGACAGGTTTTTACGCCAAAATTTGGAAAAATTCTCTGATTATCAAGGTAAAAGAAAAGGTGTTACATATAATGTATCCCAGCTAAATATCGTAAGACCTTCAAATTGAAACCGGGCCAAATTCCCTGGTGGTTTGGGGGAAGAAAACCCAAAGTTTAAAACCCCGGTTTAAAAAAGGGTGTCTCTAACTTTGGGGAGCTTTTTGGCTTTATTCTGGAAACCTGCTGGATTCACCAGAGGGTTCAAATTTTTCGCAGGATCGGCTTAACCACTGCTTTGGGGAGGGCCCCAGGTTGGTTTGATACCAAAACGAACGGCCCCTTGTCCGGCGGCCCCTTCTCTTTTTCAACATTTGGCGGAGCAAAATCGACAACTTTGGGAGAATGAAGTGCCAGCCGGAGGAGAGTTCTGGACTTCCAGCCAAGCAGGAACCCCTCAACATATGGCCCCGGGGAGAGGAAACTATTTTGGACATAAAAACCAACAATACCCCAGAGGGGCCCAGCCAAAACAACCCCACTTGCAACTTTTATCAGGGAAAAGGGGCAACCCTTTGTCGTCTGCTTTCGGGTGTAATAAAGGGTCATATCAGTTCCAATTTCAAACCTAAACCCCATCAAAAATTTAATATTTTGAAACATGTCCCTAAGAAAAAAAAAGGTATTTTATTTTTTGAAAAGTCTTTTTTCGGGAACCCCAAACCAATTAAAGAAAAACCCCTTTAAATCCAGCTATTGCTCACTTGTCAGAAAGGAATTTACCTTTTCAAGAATATTTTGAATTCTAAATTTTTTTGGGAATTGGAGGAGCTATATATTCATTTCCTTTTAAAATTTTTTATTTTTAAAATTTTCCCTGGGTCCTTTTGTAGGTATCTAAAAGGGATTTATAAAAAATCCCTGTTATTACGGGGTAAAACTTTAAATACTTTACTTCCCAACCCTATAAGAAAGCTTCCAGGTTTCAAACCCAAAAGGGGTTTCGGGAGGGTTGTTACCCCCGGACGACTCCGATCTGGAATAGCCACTTGTTTTATGAGACCCCGGGGCGGGGTCTCGAAATAAAGAACAGCCCCCGATAAAGCCTTCTTTTTCCCCAGGTTGGGATTCCAGATGTCTCTTTTAAACCCCGGACTGCCCTTTCCCGGGGGGAAAAAAAGGGGGGACCCCGTTAAAATTTTTTTGAGGCAGCCAAGTAACCCCTTTTTGGTCATCCAGTCAAGTATAAAGTTAAAATGATTATTTTGCACAGCGGGGTATGAGACAGGGGGCCCGGCAATTATACGAAAAGGTTAGTTTTTCCCCAAAAAATAGACCTCAGATATTAAATATAGGCTCGGCCAGGGGGTCATCGGGAAAGGTCTTTTAAAAATTCAAAACCTTGTATAGAATCACAAAAAAAATTTTTTTTGGCCCAAACATTAAAGAAAGATGTAAAATATTTTAAAGGTTTTAACCAGAATGTCAGCAATTTGGGAAAACCGGGACATTTATTAAACCGCCCCCCAAACCCCATACCTGCTGATGGAAACCTTTTTTTGCAGATTTAATTATAGATTTTTGGGGTCCCTACCTAAGTAAAAGTCGGGAAACGATTTATTTAAAATTATGGATAAAAAATTTTAAGAATCCGGGGAAATCCCAATGGTATAAATTTTAAAAAAGCTTTTCCCTAAAATTTTTTAAAAATTCATTTTTTTTTGGCATTCCAAAAACTTTCAAAGGATAAAGGGTCTCTTCATTTTAAAAGCTTTTTGGGGGAAAAGAAATTACTAGGTTAGGATTAATTTTCCAATTTTCCCACCCCTATCCCCCCTAAACCCCGGGCATTGGAAAAGATTCCCCCAAACATTAAAAACAATGATAGAATTTTTTGCGCATTTTCCCGACAGATTGGGATGAATCCCCACCTTGTTGCTATTCTCAGTACGAGGGGCCTGAAAGAGTCTACAGGGTATGTCCTTTTTGGAACCCTTGATCTTTGACCCTAAGGCCCCGGGTGAAAGAAGGATGGAGGGGAAAAATAAGCTCAGCACCCCAAAACCCGTCTTAAAGGTTGCAGGTGGCACGGAGGGGGGCCCGGCAAACCCTAAAAAAAAACTCAAAGTAAGATGAAACAGAGGTTTTAAAAAGTGCACAACCCCGCTCCTTCCCCCAGGAGAAAATGTTGGTGCAAAACCCCATACCGGGGCCACCCTTGAAAGCTAGTTTTGGGGCCCCATGCAGATAGTAAGTAGTTTAAACCCAATTTAAATTTGGTAGCTCCCATTGATAAGCCCTCAAAACAAAAACTTACCCAATAAATCAAATAAAGGGCCCTTTTCCCATCACCAGATAAAGCCCCAATTGCCCTCTGTCCTCTACCCCGGAGGACGATTTCGACTCTTTCTATCTCTGAAATTAATACTAAACTTTCAAATTCTGTCCTCCTAAAGGATCCTCCGGTTTGGATGGATTATCGGGAAATACAAGAAACCCAAATTTTAACTAAAACCTAAGGGTCATTTTCAAATATTTTTTTGGATGTCCCAAAAAATGTACGTTGGTTACCATGTTTAGATGTGGGAAAATCTAAACCAATTAAAAACTTCCCCACAGGCAACCCAAAAGCAAATTTGTTACCAGAAGTACTTCTTTTTTGGAACAGGGTTTTAGTGGGGGAGTCATTTTGGGCCCATGGGTTTCCTTGCACCCTAGTAAAAAAGGTTTAGGGGGGTTTCGAGGAACAGACCGGGAGAAAGGGAAACGGGGGTCAAAAATTACAGATGCTTCCCCTTTCCTCGTCTGGATACGAATTGACTTTGGGGGAAACTATTTTAGGCCCAAAATTTGATCCCCAAAGGTTACTATCAGGTCCTTTTGACAGATGGGGGGAAAAAATCTTTTCCTTCGAATTCCGGGGAGGTCATTATGGTATACATTTCCCCCCTTTTTTAAATAAAAAAAAATTCCCCCTCTTCTTTCCCAGAAATTATCCATCGGGCTTTAAAGGATTTAAAAGGCCCGGCACCCTAGGTTGATATTTTTGGGTGTCTGACCAGGATCAACCCCTCTTAGACAAAGCTCTGTTGAGCCCTTTTAAAATTTCCCCAATTAAAGTTAATTTATCTAAATTTTCCCTTTTTGGCCCGGGAAACTATCACTTTTTCTGGGCAAGGGTGGTAATGTTCCCCTTTTTTAAAACTTGCAAAGTTTTTTTCCGTTTAAAAAAGATTACCCGGTTCCCTCAGGGTTAAAATCTCTTCAACCCTTTCCCCTAGGCAGGGAAAAGGTTTTAAAAATTCTTAAAGAATTTCTCAGATATTGAAACCCCTTTTCCTCTTTTACCAGTAAATTAAAGTTTTTTGGGGGGCCGGGTTGAACACTGTTTTAATAAAGAAAAAAGATTATTGTGCTCTGCACCCATTCCCCTTTTCCAGACTTCCCCAAAAACCTTTTTTCATTACGGTTGATCCCTTGGTCTGGGGTTGGGGTTGACCTTACAAATCAGGAAAAAGGAGTTGCAGCCTGCAGCATTTTTCAGCTAAGTTCCAGCCACATCAGAAACATTTCCCCATTGAAAAAGAAGCCCCCCCAGGTAATGGCTTTGGGGTTTTTGATTTTATGGGGGTAGAAACAGGTGGTCCGTCTCCGGACCCAAAACCCCGTTAGTCTATCTCCAAGCCATGAAAAATCACAAAAACAAAGGCTTATGCGGGGGCTTAAATTTGCACCCCTATAACTTCAAAATTCAACATTGCCGGAAAAAAAGGGGAGACTCTTTGTCAAAGCCCAGTTTAATATTTTTTTTGGAAGGATTTTTCGGGAAACCCCCCTTTTCAATCACCCCCTGATTTTTTAGTGGGATCGGGCTAAAAACCCAAAGTTTATCTTGGACCTATGTTGGCTTATCTGACTGTTCTCCCTGATTTTAAAGGGTTTGGCTTTCAGGCCCCGGGAAAAGCTGGGCTCATCTAAGAGTTGGATGGTGGAGAGGATAGGCGGCCCCTTTTTTTTTGTCCAGGCGTTTTGGCCTGCCCCCGGGAGGTGGCATTAACCCGGGAAGCCTTCTAGGGGGGTGTGGCATGCAAAAAAACCCCCGTAACCTTTACCAGGCATGGACACCCCCTCATTTACAGGCTATCCCCTAACCAGCGGTTTAATAGGTTGAAGGAATGGGGGGCCCATCCCAACTGGGACCAGGTTCTACCCAAATTGGGAAGGGGGGTTTGGGACAATGAGGGGGTTTGTGGAACCCCCCCTGTCTCCCCCTTACTTCCACCTGACCCGGGTTAAACACGGGTCGGGGTTATCTTGTTTTCTATTTCTTTTCCCTTACCGTGAGAAAATTATATTTAACTTGGCCATAGTGAATATTGCTTTTCTTTTTTAAAAGGATAAATAAGTCTAAAACTTTTTCTACTGTGTTTATTTGCTCCATTACCCGGGGTTAACAGGCCATTTAAAAAGCCTAGGTTGTAATAGGCTGAATACAACATACCCTGAGGGAAATTTTACATAATATAAAAAATTGGGTTTAAAAAAGGACTTTTTCCGGGGAAAGGTTTTTACGAACCCGGACTAGTTTTCACTTTTAATTCACCGGGGGAACCCAAGTTCCCAATGCGGGTCCCCCATTTCCCCCGGCCGCCCGGTTTCCCCCCTCCCGGACCTTCCCAACAACCTCCTTCCTCAGCTTTTTCCCGGGGCATATGGTGGCTTTTCCCCCTAACACTATGGGGTGCGCCAGGGAACGACCTGCCCCATGGGGTCTGACGCCCAAGAAAAAAAGCCCTCGGGCGGGGCGTGACTCCCCGAAAATTAACCAAGGAGGGGGACCCCCGGGGGTCCCCCTAGAGCCCCTCAACCCCCATCTAAACTGCATCCCCAAGGGGAGGCTGGGGGGCCTTAGGAACATCAAAAAGGAAAAAAAACCCAATTGAAAATCCAACATAACAACCAGTGCCCTGCCAATCCACTTCACTACATCAGTTCATTTACCACCCTTTTCCCTCCTGGGAATCTTCCCACCTTTTCCTCTTAAAAACCGGGGCCCCCCTATTGATTTCCAAAAACAACTGGGGCGCCCGGTTTCATAGATAAAAAAGGGGAAATCTCCTTCCTTTTTGATCAGCTATGGTTAAAAGGGGTTATTGGGCGGGGGGGCCCCCCATCATCAGTCCATCAAGATATTGGTGGCCCTGATGGCCAATTTTGCACGCCCTATCACAAATTTTCAAATGATCAAAAACCTTTTTAATTCGGGAAACACCTGAGGCCCTATTTTTGTTAACAACTTATTCCGGGTCTCCCAGACGGCTTTTCCCAAAGCTCTTTTGGTTATTTCAATTTAAGGGGGTTAAACCCCCCCAAAAAATTAAAAAAATTAATTTTTGAAATTCCCGGAAACCCGGGGATGGGATTAGGGAAAAAACATCCCCAAACCCCAAAAACCGAAAACAAGGGAAAAAGAAAATTTCCGGGGTTGTATGACCCGGTGGTTTTCGCTTAACTTATAATATTATATAGTCCATATTTTTAAACAGATTGTTTTTTCCCATAAAATTTAAAGAATGGCGGAAACAAACTGAACGAAAAAATCTTGAGATACATTGAAAAAATGTAACACTAAAGGCCCGGTGTTCACTTTTGAACATACCGGAAAAAATTCATCCCCAAAAATTCCCCCTTAAACATCTAATAAAAAAATATCGGAACTTTTATTTTAGTGTTTTTTAAAAAAAAAGACTAGGAAACCATAATATTCACTTAAAACCCTTTAATATTTTTAAAAATTAAGTTTAAAATTGGTTCATAAGTTTTGGATAATACTTGTATATAACAGTGGTTATCATTTTAATGATATGCCCCTGTTTGTGATCATTTTGAAACAGGATAACATCAGTGGTGAAAGGCACAATTTTGAAAACCAAAAACCCTAAACAGGGGTTTTAAAATTTTTTTGGGGATGCAGCACAAAGACAGAACCCCCCCAACCAATGGGGAGAAGTTTTAAAGTTAAATTTCACCGGATTGATCCTTGAGCTAAAAAAACCAAAAACCTTAAAAGGATTAAAGTTGGTGAACCTTTAAGAAGAGTAAATGAAAAAATCAAGATGTTTAAAATACTCGGGGCCACTGGGAAAGTGGACGGGGAAATATGGAAATTGAGTTAACAGATCGACCCATGGCCCCCAAGGTACATCTCAAAAAATGTATACAAACTAAAAAATGGTTATGGGGTTTTTTAAAAAATACAAAGTAAAAGGGATGTTAGAAAACATTTTTTTAGTCTCAGTTAACGAGATGTGGCAGATGGGGAAAACTATATCGCTGTCGAAACATATGTGGGGGGGCCCAAAAAGAAAAATCCCAGTTGAGGCGGTTGGGGCCCGAGTCAAAAAACCCCAAAAAACATCAGTAACACGGGGAAGGCCGGCCAAAAAACAGTGAACACAAAACCCTGATTTAAAAGAAATTTCCCAAAATTCATCACACCAACGTTTACGTTAAACAATGTGGGGAACATCACCCAAAAAACCCCAAAAAAGACTTTTTGAACTTTTAAAAAAAAGATTAACTAAAAATTTTTTTACAGGAAAAGGGTTAAAGAAACGATTCCCTTTGAAGATATTCACGAGGCCCCTTAAATCCCCCATTGAAAAAAACCCCTTAACAATTTGGGGTAAAAAGCTGCGATAATGGGTTTTAAGAACCGGGGCCTCCATTATCAATTTTCCCCAAGGGTTTTTTATCCCACATTCCTCCACCACCCCCCATTTTTAACCCCTCCCCGGGATCCTTGTATAAAAAATTTCCCTGTCACCACCACCGAAACCCCTACCACCCCACACAACAGTCACTACCCTTACCCTAAACACCCAGAGCCAAAAGGCAACATGGGCCCACAATCACCCACACATCCACACCTCTACTACCCCGGGAAGCCCCAAGGACGAACAGGCTCCAACGTTGGCTTTAAATTTTTAACCCTTTGGGGAAAATTGCACAAAATGAGGATAAGAGAGGGAAGGGAAAAAGGCCCCGGACACCCCAATGCAACCGGGAAGGCGGGCCTTTGAGATGACAAAAGGAAAAAATTGGGGGCAGAAAAAAACCATAAATTAAAAGTTACATTAAAAATTTATAAATTCAGTCCCGGGGGTGAAAAGTTACAAACCAAAAAAGCTGTTTCGACCTTAAAAAATTTAATTTTTCGAGCGTCTTACACAAATTTTTAGCCCCAATTGGGTGTACCAGGTGGGGAAGGGGCCCCAATTTTCAGAAATTTTGTTGCCCACACTCCGTTTAAGGGAAGAAGAGATATCGGGGCTGGTAAATAAAAAAAAGTTTTCCTTTCCTGCACAGACCCAATAAAACAAAACCAGGGAATCCCGAACCCCCTGAATGCCTTTGGTACGGAAGAGATCCTGATAATAAGGTATGAAAAAATATTAAAGGGGCCCGGGTTCCTAAAAAAACCCCCATAACTTACTGGGGGAAAGATAAAAACCCGAAAATAAACCCGGGTGAAAAAGGAGAAATAAAAAAAGGACTTTTCAACATCCGGGACCAAAAACTATTCAACCTGCTGCATTTAAATAAAATTCCCAAAACAAATGTAGAAATTTTAAAAGAAGAACTGGCCCTTCCCTTTCCCCAAGAACCCGCCCAAACCAGGGCTATGGCTATGGGGAAGCGGCTCCCCAACAGCAACAGCCGGGTTTTGAACAAGCCCTCAACAAAAACCGCCTAAAGGCCGTGGGAAAAGCCCCCCCAAATCGGCCCAGGTATACCCTCCCAAACAAAACTAGCGTTGTTTCCCCATAGGAATTTTCCTAAAAACAAGCCCTCCATTTTCTGGTCGGTATGGGATTTTCCCAGCCCGGGGGAAAAAACCCTGAAACCTGTACCCCAAACAACACTGTTTTTCATTAATATTTTGGGAACACTTTCTTTTTTTGGCCCCTCTGGCATAAATTTTCCACATTTTTTTTCCCCTTTGTCTTTTTTTTTTAAGCGGGAGTTTTGTTTACTGTGGGGTGCTCAAAAATTTTTCCTTTGCTTTATCTCTGAATATATTTTTTCCCAGTTTTGTTTTTCCCTTTTTTAATTTTTTTTTTTGTTCCTTTTGTGACTTTTTTTGAATAAACTACCTATTTTTCCCTTTGTTGTTTTACACACGTTTTTTATTCTTTCATACTTTTATTTACATCTTTTTCCCCATTTTTCACATTTTTTCTTTCCCCCGGGGGGCCCATTTTTCCCAGTTAATGTTTTCCCAATAAAAACCAAAAAGGGGGGGTTGGGGTTGGAAACCCACGGCGAGTGAGTCAAACCCTTTTTGCAAAAAGCCACTGGCCAGCTACAAAAATTCCCCCCAAAAAAACTTTTATGATTTGGAGTCTATTTAAATTATATATTTTATACCTGCCCAAAGGTTTTTTATCTTCTCAAAATCCTAACATTTCCTCCTCTCATTGAACTTGGGAATTTAAACAAAAAAAAACATATACCTCTTTCACTACCCTTCACATTGTGTTTCCCCTTGTGGTCCCCAAAAATTTCCCTTCTCCCCAAATTTCCAAAATAAATTTAGGACTCCCATTTTGGAAAATATATATATATATATAAAAATATATATATATTTTAAAATATATATATATATATATATATATATATATATATATATATAAATTTCCTTTGGTTTAATTTTTAAGCATTTTCCCCCAAAAAAGAAGAAGGCAGGAGAAACTGGAGAAAAAAAAGACGCCCTCTACAAAAGGAACAAGAGTCACTGGGGCTCCCGGGGTGTTTGGAATATCTGATACACAAAAGGGGACCGGGGAAGGGGAAACTATCAAAATTTCCCTGACTCTTACGGGAAACCCCGGAGAGGCGGAGGAGTTTAAAAGGTTATTGGGTAAAATTGAAAGAAATTCAAATTTTCCCTTTTCATATGCCCAAAAACAAGGCAAATACCACTTTCAGTATGGGGCCCTTATTTCCAGAAAAGGAGGGGACCCCAGAGGGCAAAAAGGAAATGGTAAAAGAAATCCAGAGACTCTGTTTTATTGAACCCCCAATCGGTCTGAGGATCGACGCCCCCAAATGTTTTCCCTTAAAGAATGACCCTCAAAACCCAAAAATTTATGCCAGTTTCCAATTTCCCTAACTCCGATAGTTTTTGAAAAAAATTGACAACATGCCTATGCACTCACCCCCGGCCCAGACTCGGAAACCCCGGCCCCAAGAACTGCAAGAAACCCCCCTCGCATGCCCTAAGACACTATGGGGGGGCTTGGACATGGGTGAAATTCCCAATCACTTAAAACAACGATAATGGGGCCCCCCAAAAAGGGGGCAGCAAAGCATTGGGCCCAAAAACTATAGACCAAAACCTGACGTTTCCCTAAAAAACTTTGAAAGAAACCCCGGGTTGCAAACCACCCGGGTTCCCAAAAACTGCACAATCCCGGGCAACATAACCCGGGCAGGTCGCTCCTTCCCCCCAACTACTGGATCAATACATGGGGCCCTTTGGGTGCACCGGGAAAAAAATCAGAAGCAGATGTAATATACACAGACTTTGCAAAAGCATTTGACAAATGCGATCATGGGTAATAGCCCCAAAAAACAAAAAAAAAGGGAAAACTGGGAAAGTGGGGGTGGGTCTTCAACCTTTCCCCAAATCGGAAACCAAAAAGTAGTGGTCACCCGAGTTAAATCGAGGCTTTCCCATAGTGAAACTCTGGGTTTCCCGGGGAAAAGTACTCCCCCCCCATCTTATTCCTTATCCCCATATCAGACATAAACAGAGATATAACCAAGCACCGATCATCCTTTTTCGGATGATACTAGGGTCTAAAGAGGCTGTCATCTGCTGAGGACTGGTTAACCTTTAAAAAAGATATAAACAAAAAAGTTTTCCCGTGGGGGAAGGAAACAATAGATGTTTTAATGAGGAAAACCCCAAAACCCGTTTGGAAAAAATGGAAGGGGATAAAAATAGAAAGATAATAAAACCCGGCCATTTAAAAGGGGAAAAATAAAAGGGGCCTGGGGGAAAATTCCGAGATCCACTTTTAAGGATCACAAATGCCAAGATCGCAATACCAAAAAAAAATGGAAGGGTGGATAAGAGAACTTTTAAAAAAAAAGATGGGCCCCCGTCCTTAAAAACACTTGTTCTCTCTAATTTAAAAAATTTTTACATTAAAAATCCCATACAAAGGGAGGTGAAACGCAGGGTCTAGAGAGGTAAAGGGGATCCTTTACTGCACGTATAAGTTCCCCCAAAGCCCAACTACTGGGAACGCTTGGAAACACTTGGCTTTTTCCCGTTGGAACGCAGGAGGGGGAGATATATAAAATCCCTTTGGGAAAAACTTGGGGAAAGGTCCCAAAACCCCAGAAAACAACCCCCAAAAAAAAAGACTGGGCAGGGGAGCAAAATGCCACCCAAAAAAAGTAGGGGGGCCATTGGTACACTGGAAAACACCATAAGGTCCGGGGGCCCCAAAACCCCAGCCTCCCATCAAGCATTAGGGAAATTTCCGCCCCAAACCCTGGCTGCCTTCAAGAAAAGCTGGACAGAAAACCCCAAAATCATTGGGGCCCCCGGGGTGTGGGTCGTACGTCGGACTGCGTGGGGGCCCGCAATCAGCCCAGTTGATCAGGCCCTGATCCATCGGGGGGCCTGGTCTGGACCGGGGCCCCGGGGGGGCGTTGATCCCGGGGAAAAACCTCCCAAACCCGTATCCTTTGAATTATTCATTTGCTTCTAACAGATTTAAGGGCGGGGCCGGAAACATCTAGAGAAAAACCCATATTTACATTTATTTTATTTTTATATTACATTTACTGGGGAGTCTTTGGGGAAATTTAAATTTTTTTGTATAATTTTCCGTGATTGTGTTGTGAGGGGGGTGTGGAGTGGTGGGTGGGGGTGGGGGGGGTGGGGGTGGGTGGGGGTGGGGTGGTGGTGGGGGGTGGTGGTGGTGGTGGGTGGTGGTGGTGGGGGGTGGTGGTGGTGGGGGTGGGGGGTGGAGGGTAGTGGGGGTAGGGGGGGGGTGGGGGTGGGGGGGTGGGGGGTGGTAGGGGGGTGGTGGTGGTGGGGGGGTGGTGGTGGATTGGGGGGGGTAGTGGGGTGGGTGGGGTGGGGGGTGGTAGGGGTGGGGGTGGTGGTGTGGTGGTGGGGGGTAGGGGGTGGGGGTGGTAGTGGTGGGTGGTGGGAGGGGGGGGGTTGGGGGGCCAAAACAATCCCAAAAATGAACCAGAGGCCCGCTGGTCAGGGAAAATGATACGAGGGGAAATTAAGTTGACACCCGACAGCCAAGGGGAAAATTTTTATAGTTGCCCTTTCCTGGGGGTTGTTCCCGGGGGAAACCCCCCGGTCCCGGGGCCCGGCCTGGGGGAAAGGATTAATCCCGATTTGTATAAAAATTTGGGAAAAATTTCTTGTAAAATGGGGCTTGAGGGGGCAGGGGCCCCTTTGGGCCCGGGGGCCCCCGACCGGCCCCGTTGTCGTCAGACGAAGTCTGTGAGGGGAAAAATAGGTGGTGGGGTTAAGGTTTTTTAAAACCCCCGGGAAACCAAATTTGCGAAATTACGGGTTTCGGGGCACACCCCCTCTCTGGGGGCTGGGAAAACTAGTTTCCCGGTGTCCCATTTGTTGTTTCTACCCTGTTTAAAATTTTACCTTTCCGGTGTGGATTGGAAAATTTTGGGGAGTCCTTGCCTCCCTCTTCTCCTAACGGGGGGGTGGGTCTACCGGGGTATTACTGTTTGTTCTTTTGTGTTCTTTGGGTTTCCAGTAATGGTTTTGGTTTTTTCATTTTTTTTTTTTTAAATGTTAAAAATCATGGCTATGGGTAAAAAGTTTTTTTTCTTTTTATTTGTCAGCTCTGTTCCCGGCTTGGGCTTCCAGGATAGAGCCAGATAAAAAGGGAAAACGTGTTAATAATACTTATTAACAAATTCTACAACCGGCCCTTTCCCCATTCTCTTCCCCTCCAAGGGGGTAGGAGATTCCAGAACTCGGGTTCCCTCGGGCCCCAATTCCTCCCAAAAAAAACATTAAAAACTTCCGGGGCCCTCCTACTCCCACCCCTACAGAAATGAAGGATTTTTTTTTTATATTTAAATTTTTAAAAAAAATTCTCAAAATCATTTTTCTTGTTTTCCTAAATCATTTTTTATTTATTTTTTTTCCCTTAGTTTCTTTTGTTCCCGTAAAGGGGGTTCCACTGCTATGGCGACCTTGGAGGGTCCGACTCTTGAAAACATCGTCCCGATGGTTCAGCTGGTTTTAGTATAACATTTGGGGTAGAAAAATTTTGGATTGGGTTTAGGTGTCAAATCATTACTGGTAGTCTGGTTGACTTCCATTTGTTTGGGTTTTAAATTTTGGTTTAGAAATTTCCTATTTGTTTGGAACCGGGGAAATTTGATTAACCCCCCCTTTGGGGAAGTGTGTATTTTGTTTGTGAAGGCTATTGGGCCCCCCAATGTATTCTTCCAGGGAGAAATATTTATTTCATTTTCTACTTTTAAAAAAAAAAAATTTAAAGTGTTGGGGCTGTGTCCTCCCCTTTCAACAGACGTTCTGTTAATTTTTTAAATTTTCATTAAATTTGGGGTTAAATTTTTTTACAAAATGGATTCTTTTGGTTTCTGGTTTAAAGCTAAAGAATGGGGGTTTACTGGGCAAAGGGCCGTAGTTACATTCTCTAAAATGGCTATTGGGGAAAAGAACAGGAAAACTAGCTCGGAGGAGAAAAGACTGGGTCGGGAAAAGGGAAAAAAGGGAAAAGGAAAAACTAGCTCGAGAAGAGAAAAAAGGGAAAAGGAAAAAATAGGGCCGGGGGGATAAAATCCGGAAAAGGAAAAGGGTGGGTAGAGAAAGATAGAGTTCAGGGAAAGAGAGGTGGGCCTTTTTAAAATGAAGGGGAAATTTAGTTAGAACAATTTAAGATTGGAATTTAAAACCAAGAAGGGAACTATTTTCAAAAGGAAAAAAGATGAAGGGGACTGGGAAAACCCTTCCCAAGAACCTAATTTTTAGGATGCCCCCAAATACCAATTTCTCAGAACAAAATGAATGGGAAAAATATTACTAGATTCAAATACTGCTCCCCGATTTTTGGAATTGATTCTTTGGGGTCTAGGCAGTTTTCCACTGTCAGGTTCGGGACTAAACGTCTATTCCCCCTTCCCTCGTGTTATTTCTGGGGAAACCTGCTGGGAAAACTTCCCCCCCGGTTTAAAAAAACCCATCTTAAAGGGGGAGTTTGGAAACATTAAAAAAACTCATAAAAATTTTAAAGCCCAATTTTAAAACACTTTTAAATTTTTTTGATTTTTGTTGATAAAAAACTGAGGTTGACCACGATTTCGAAACTTTAACGAGACCTGAAGGGGGGAGAGATCAATTCCTTTTTTTCTGTAAACTCTGACTTACGAATATTCATTAAAAAACGAAACGTTCATACGGCTGCAGAAATGGCCCGTTGCTGATATATATGCGGGGTTTATAATAACTACCCCAAAGGCGGCGAAAATAAGCCTGTTGTGCCTAAGCAATCGAGGGGTCCCAAAACCCCCCGTACCTAAAATTTTTCCCTTCACAGGGGGTTTTAAAATGTAAAGGTGGGGCTGGGGCGTCCCCCCCTGTCCCTGAAAAATTTAAATGTTTAAAGTTTCCGAAACAAACAAAACCAAACCTTTTGGGGAAATTACACGCCAAGGTATGAATTTTCAACCATTCTTAGACAAGGGATGTTCCCGTATTTTTCCGAGTGTTTTTTCCCAACCCCGGGGGGGTTCACGGGTTTAAAATCCAATTAAAAATTTTTGACTATTTTGGGAAAAAGCGATTCTTTTCCCAAAAGCCGATGTTTTTTTAGGTGCAAATGGTTCTCAGGATGGGTGATGCCGAGTTTTTTGATAACCCCCTGTTCTGTTTGGTTAACATACAAAAGGGGTACTTTTTCCCTCTGAGAAGGACTGTTTGGGAAATTTGGGGTTTCCAAAAAAGGGTTTGGGAACCCCAAACTCTGTTTTTTACAGATAGTTCCAGATGAGATTCAGTTGGGTAACCCCTTTAGAGGGGCTGGTGGGTTTCAAACCCCCGGAACACCTTTAGTAAGTCAATCCCCTTGGCCGAAAAACCAACGCCAAAGGGAAAATACCGGGGGACAACCCAAAAACAAAAAACTAGAATTCCATTTTAAAGTCCCCTTCAGAGCTCAGCCCCCGGTAAAACCTATCCACCCTTAGTTCTTTCCCAAAGGAAAAAGGAACCAAAAAGTCTCATATAGATTTTGGAAAGGGTTTTAAAGAAAAATTTTCCTTTCCCTTTGAGGGAAACTTGGGTTGGGTTTAAATAAAAAAGACCCAAAAAAGAAATTTTTTCAAGTTTGAAATTCAAACACGATCTTTTTTAAGACTATAGTGTCTGGGACAAGCCCAATGACGTTGGTTTTAAAATTTGGGGTATTCCGCCCCGGATTTGGGGAAACTATTTTAAATTTTCATGACCCCAGTTCGGCCCTTTTTCATAGGGAAAACCCCAAAAAAAACAAAGGGCCTATATTTCTGGCCTAGTATTCCCGACATCTATGGACTGGGTCAGGCACGTATGTCCCAAATTTTCCCGGAAGGGAGAACGGAAAAGGGTTCCCCCGGTAAAGATGCCCAATTTTTTTTCCCTTTGCAAGGGTTGCAAAATTTTAGTTTGGGCCCATCACCCCCGGGCCATCAGGGGGTCCAAAAAATAAAAAAACTATGATTTACTGGGCCCGCTTCCCCGAGGGGGTACCCTTAAAAACCATTTCGTCCAAAAGTCGCGAAACCCTTTTTTTTCATTTTTTTTATTAAGGAAACTCGTAAAATTTTTTTGGGTAAAGGGGCCTTTTACTTCAAATTAATGGGAAAACGTTTATCAACCCTTTTGGGGGTTTTAAAAACCCCCTTTTTACTACCCTTTCCATCCGATGTGTAACGGAAGGTGGGGAAAAACATGCCATCCTAAAGTCAATCAAAAAAATATGTATTCTTTAAAAAACGGGGCTGGGATAGATTTTTACCATGCCTTTTTCCAAAAGCGGATTAAGTGGGTTCCCCTTTTTTCCCCTTTTTAATTGCCTTTTTTGGGGGACAAGCTCGTGGCCCCCTATCTATTTTAATTTAACTTTGGTCCAAAGATATCAAACCGAGGTTCAAAAAAAAGCTATCAGTTTCTTTTTAATTAAAGGGGAAAAGGGTTGGGAAAAAACCCGCCGATTTGGTCGTAAAACCTAGAGATTCTTGAAACTACAAGACCTTTTTTGACCATAAAAATTCCCAAACTACGTTTAAGTTGGTGGGTGAAGTTTAGTTCTCCACCAAAAAATCCAACAAATTCCCCCTTTCATGGCGGACCGTATAAAGTAGGAAGGTCCAATGGGGGATTAAATTTGGGTGTCAAGGGTAGAGAGGAATGTATCACGTAATATTTTGAAACAAAAATTTTAAAGAAAAAGTTAATCTTTTCGTAAAAAGGCCCTTTTACGAAAATACTTTTTCGCTTGGGAAAAAGGTGGTGATTTTTGAGAAAGAAAGTTTTTTAATTTTAGATGACGAGTTTTTTCAGAATCGAAGGAACTACTGAATTCAACCATGATCCCCCCCAAAAAAGCAAAAGTCAACATTAACAAGACTTTTAAAAAAAACAAATCTCGGAAATTTTTAGTAAATTCATTTTCTGGAAATATTCACAGAGGGGCCCGGCACCACCACTATTGACAAGATTGGAATTTTTTATCATGAACCAGTAAAGGGAAAAATCTACCTGTTCCCGTTCACCTTTTAAAACTTTGATAAAAGGGGTTGACAAACTTTAACTTAAACATGAAGAACCCTGAAAACGCTTTCCCACCCGTTGTTATGGTTAAAAAACCCCCTAATTTTACCGACTGGCCCCAAGATTTTTGTTATTTAAATACTTTAAATAAATGGGGGCAGAACCCATCCAGGAAATTTATCATGACTTTAAATTCCATGACTGCAAATTTTTCCCCAATTAAGGAATTCCCAAGCATAAAAAGGCCATTTAAACCCCGACTCAAACCATACACTGCTTTCCCCACTCATAGAGGTTAATTAATATCGCACAATGCCTTTGGGTTGGTTACCCAAACCCCGTATATTAGGGTTAAAGAATAGTTCTTTCTGATCTAAAAATGTATCAATTTTATTTTGATAATATTTATTCCTTTTAAAATGTCTTGGGGAAAACCATCCCCAAAACATAGCACTTGTTTTTAAAAAACTAAAAACTTGGATTTAAAGTTAAACCAAAAAAGTGCTTTTTAAATATAAAGGGACAAACCCTTTTGGGGTTTATTATTTGATAACAACTTTTCACCACTTCCCAAAAAGATTTAAAAAACTGTTTTAGAAATTTCCCCCCCTACTAAAAAGGGTTTTTAAAGTTTCCTTGATCTTAAAATTCAAAATTTCTTTCCAAATCTAAGTAAAAAAACTTGGGTTTTTACAATTTTGAAAAAGGGGCAAGGGAACCCCCCTTAGTTTTTCTGAGGAAGCCAACCCAAAACTTCAAGAAATTAAATTTTTTAAAACCCCCGTCCTAAAAATTCCCGATATTAAAAATATTTTGTTCCGAAAAAGATGCCTCCCTTTTTGGACTCGGGGCTGTCTTACTTCAATATTAAGAGGAGACACCTTTCCAAGGGGTCTTTCTTGAAGAAGCTTCTGCCCAAAAAGAAAAGATATTCCACTGTGGAAAAAGGTTTTTTAGTATGGGGGTTAATGAGATTTAAATCTACCTTTAAAAACCCCTTTCTTTTTTGGAAACAGATCACAAGCCATGATGTCTTGGAAAACTTTGGGTCAAATAGCAGACCCCTTGAGATGGGTCTGGCCTTTTTGGGCCCCATAAGTTTAAAGTAGTTTTTTATTTTGGCTCTGAAACCCTTTTCAGATTGGGTGATAGGGTTTTTGTGCTTTCCCCCTGTTCGTTTCTTTTATTGCTCCTCCATAAGTTTTGGGAAAAGGGAAAGTTGGGGGGAAAAAGAGGGTAAGTGGGGTTAAAGGGTTTTTGGGCCCCCGGAACCATTAGCGAGTTACTTGCAGCCACCCCCCTGGCGGGCTGGGGCCCAAAAAAATTCCTGGTGTCCCATTTTTAAAGGTTTTTACTCCTTAAATAAATTTTTACCTGGTGTGGGTTGAAGTTTTTAAATCACTTCGCCCCCACTCTTCTCCTAATCAAATTGGGTGATCTACCAAGGTTTCTGTTGTTCTTTTTTAGGTTTTTCTGGGACCCCCCAATGATTTTTGGATTTATCATTTTTTTTTTTTTTTAAATTTTATATTATCATGACTTTGGGGAACCAGTTTTTTTTATTTTCCCGCTCTGTTTCCCCGGGGGGTCTTCCAGGATAGACGCCCGATAAAGGGGAAGACTTTGTTAAAATTTCCCATTTCTTTTTTCTACAACTACCCGGGCCCCTTTCCCCATTCCTTTCTCAATCCCATCCCAAATGGGAGGGTTCCGAAAATCGGTTACCATCTGCCCAGGGTCCCCTTTCCCCTAAATAACATCAGAAAAAAACTATCCCGGAAAACCTCTCCCCACCCAACTCATGAACCGGGAAAGGGCCCTTTTTTTTTATATTTAAATTTTAAGTAAAATTTCAAAATATTTTTTTTTGTTTTTTCCCAATTTTCTTTTTATTTATTTTTTCCCTTAAATTTTTTTCAGTGGGGAAAGGGTTCCCCCTGACATTGTCTGTTGGTTTGGAAAAAATTTCCCCCAGGTACACCGTTTATTCCTTTATTTATACATCTCTCTCCCTTTTTTTTTTTCCAGTGTTGTTTTCTTCTCCCTCTATCTTTTCTTTTTAAATTTAAAATATATTTTTCCCTTAATTTTTGCTATTTTAGTATTTAAATTTTTGCTGGGAATTCCCCATTAATTTGTTTTTAAATTTTTAAAAGTGAATTTTGGGTTAAGTTTTTTTATCCACCCACATTTGTGGAATTTTTTGGGGGTTTGGATGGCCGGGGTTTGGGAAGGGGTAAAATTTCCCTTTTTAAAGACCCCGGGTTGGGAAGACCTGGGTTGGAGACCCGGGTTCTGACCTGGGTTCATGACCTGGGGGCTGACCTGGTTAAGACCTGGGGCCAGGGCCTGGTTTGGGGGACCGGGGGGCAAAACCAAAAGACCCGGGTTTTTGAAGGGTTAAAACATGACCTGGGTTTTGGGAAGACCTGGGTTGGCCCAAGGACCTGGGTTTTGGGCCTGGGTTGGAAAGACCTGGGTTTGGAAGACCCGGGAACTTGGGCCCGGGGGCAAGACCTGGGTTTGGGCCAAGACCCCGGCCCGGGCAAGACCTGGGTTGGGGTGACCTGGGTTTGGGAAGACCTGGGTTTGGATGGGCCTGGGTTTGGGGATCTGGGTTTGGAGACCTGGGATGGTAAAATCTGGGCGGGGGTTTAACCCTGGGCAAAATGACCCCCAAAACCCTGACCCCCACTGTCAATGACCTGGGCTGAAAGATACCTGGCAAAAACTTTTCACCAAAAACCCGGAACAACAGAATTATGATGATGACAACCAGTTAGAACTCAGACTTAACAAAGTTGGATACGAGAGAAAACAAAAAGTGATTCAACAGCAGTAAAAAACCACCACAAGGGGTTTTGGGAAAATATAAAATTATAAGAATTTTTAAAAAATCTTACTCCGAATATTATACTTTTTTGTATCATTATCAGGGAAAGAGATGTGTCTTGATTATTTTAGAAGATAAATTTTAAAATGTGAAACCGAAGGATGATGTCTGGGCGACTGAAGGGGCTGTATACAACCCTTAAATATTTTTAAGGTTTCATTTTTTTAAATTTTGTAATTTTAATTTTAAAAAAAAAAGGGGAAATTTTTAAACATATTTAATTTCAAAAAATACTGAATAAACAGGGGCAAAAAATGCATTTACAAAAAAAATCCTTTAAGTCAAAGGAAGGGAAAAATTGGGGGGAAATTTTACCCCCACCATCAAGCCTCTACAACTTGGGTTGACTACTGCAAACCCGGAAGTAAAACATTCATTTTTTTTTTGGAAGGGGGGGGCCAAAGGGGAAAATTTCGCAAAAATTTTTTTCATAAAAATTTTTTCACCCATTGTAAAAATTGCACCTCCCCGTCCCCCCTTTAAAAAACTTAGGCCATAAATTTTTTTTGGGCCCCCCCAAAAATGCCTGTCTCTCCCAAACTTTACAAAAATTCCCCAACATTATTTAGCCCTTTTTACTCCCCCCCCTCAACCCCCCCCCCTTAATCCTCCCCCCTCCTCCTCCTCCCCCAACATTTTTAAATTTAAGTTAAAAAGATTTGCTTTCCGTATTTAAAAGGGGGGGTGGTTTAAAATTTGGGGGGAGGAGGAGGGGGGGAAGGTTTTAAACGTGGAGGCGGGGGTAAGGGGGGGGCGAGGGTCTTCGGAAAAAAATTGGAGCGCCCAAAAAAGGCTTTAAAAAATGTGGCTTTGGGCACCTGCCCAGTTCCCCCCTTTTTGGTCTTTGAAGACGGAGTTGAGGCACCCAACCCGGGTCCTTTTGTGCTCCTTACCTGCAAATCCCTTTGCACTCAACCCCGGCCAATGGGGTTTCCCTTTCCTGCACTTCCTTGACTCACCGGGGCCACTAGTGTCCTTACCTGCACATTTGCACTCCTGGGCAAACTAGTGGGCCTTTCCCCCCCTTTTTAATTCCCCCAGGCCCCAGTGCCCTTTCCTGCACCCTTAGGGACTCACCAGGACCAAAGTGCTCCTTTTCCTGCCCCTTGCACTCACTGGGGCAAAGTGCCCTTACCTGCCTCTTGCCCACCAGGGTCACCGGGGCTCCCACCTGCCTCTTGCACACCAGGGTCACTTAAATGCTCCTACCCCCATCTTAGCACCCACCAGGACAAAAATGCCCTTACCTGCACCCCTTAGCACTCACCAGGACAATAGTGCCCTTACCTGCCTCTTGGGACTCAAGGGTCACTTGTCCTTTCCTTTTTAGCACTCACCCGGATCACTAGTGCTTCTTACCTTACTCTTTAGCACTCCCTGGGGCACTAGTGCTTCTCACCTGCACCTTGCCTTTTACCAGGGGCACTAGTGCCCCTTTTCCTGCACTCTTGCCCACCCGGATCAAAGGTTTAAAAAACCCCCCACCCCCAGCATCAATGGGGCCCTTTTTACCTGCATCTTGACTCACCAGGACACTTAAAATGCCCTTCCCGCACTCTTAGCACTCCCCCAGGATCACTTAGTGCTTCTTCCTGCCCTTAGCACTCACCAGGGGCACTTGGGGCCTTTCCTAAAAAATTTTTGCACTCCCCCAGGCCCCTAGTGCCCTTTCCTGCCCCTTGGGCCCCAAAACCCGCATCAAAAGTGCGTCTTTTCCCACTCCTTGCACTCCAGGATCACTAGTCCTTCCTGCCTCTTAGCACTCACCAGGGTCACTGTGCTTCACCCCGTTTTTGCACTCACCAAAACAATGGGGCCTTACCTGCACTTTGGGACTCACCCCCGGGGCCCTTGGGTTCCCCGCACTCTTTAGCACCACCAGGGACTTGGGGCTTCTTACCTGCGCCCCCTTAGCACTACCAAGACAATAGTGGGGTTCTTTCCCCTTTGCAACCCGGGGCACTAGTGCCCTTCTTGGGCCCCTTTGCCCCCCAGGGTCACTTTGTGCTTCTTACCGCTCTTGCCTCACCAAACTGGGGTTTCTTCACCCGCCCCCTTTGCACTCCTTGGTCACTAGTGCCCTTCCTTTCACCTTGAATTTTTCCCGGGTCTTCTCCTGCTTTTTGGCCCACCAGGAAATTGGGGGCCCTTCACCTGCACCTTGGGACTCACCAGGGCCCCTGGGGCTTCACCCCCACCCTTAGCACTCCTGGGTACCTAGTGCCCCCCCCTGCCTCTTAGGACTCACCGGGGTCACTAGTGCTCCTCACCCAAAAATTTTGGACTCACCAGGATCCCGGGGCCCTCCCTTTTCCCTGGGGTCCCGGGGTCCCGTGCTCTCCCCCTGCACCTTAGGACTCCAAAATCCTTTATTACCCCACCTTTGGGGTACCAGGATCACTTAATTGCCTCCCACCCACCTTGCACCACCAGGATCCTTGGGGCTTCCCACCTGCACCTTAGCACTCACCAGGGCCCCTAGGTGCCCCCACCTGCCCTTGCCTCCCGGGGTCCCGGGGCCCTCACCCCCGCACCTTGGGACCCCCAGGGGGTCACTAGTTCCCCCACCCCCTTAGGACTCACCCCGGACCAGGTGCTCCCCCCCACCTCTGCACCACCAGGAAACATAGTGCCCTCCCCCCACTCTTGGGACTCCCCCCAGGATCCCCTAGGGCCCCCCCTGCACTCTTGCCTCACCAGGGCCCCTAGTCCTCCCTGCCTCTTAGGACTCACCAGGATCACTAGTGCTCCTACCTGCACTCTTGGCACTCACCAGGACCCACTAGTGCTCCTCACCTGCACTCTTAGGATCACCAGGATCACTAGTGCCCCTCATCTGCACCTCGGCACCTCGAGTCGATGGGTTCTGTATTTCAGTGCTTCAGCAGACAAACAGTTTCATTTAAGGCCTAAACCTGAAGGATAACAAGGACGTTTCAAGGGTCAACCGCGCCCCGGGTCCCAGACCAGGACCTAGTGACTAAAGGTCTGATCAGTCAGGCTATCCTGCTGGCCACACGCAGTCCAACTGAACCACAGCAGGGCTGGAGGCACTGACCTGAGCAACTTTTCAATTTCCCCTCTACAACAGCCAAAGGTCTGCTGGTCATTTTCCTTAGCACGGAGGAAGGCGCTGAAGAGTCGGGGACCTCTGACACTCATTTTTCTCTTAGTGTACTCGTAGAGGGATTTTCAGTCTTCAGATTTGGGATCAGTCCACCAGGATTTTCAGGTGTAAATTAGTACCTGTCTCACCTACGATCCAAGGGAAAAGCTGAAGGTACTTAACATTCCCAGTTGAGATGACTGAGTGTATACGGATAGCAAAAGTTCTCCATACGTTTCCACTTCAACAATCTCGCCTCCTTGAAAGGAACTGCTAATATACAGCAATGTAGAAGACACGGAAAGCGGAAAAAGTACAGAGAACCTTCACCACACCTATAAATTCCCGTCAAATACGTAAATTATTGGGAACGCCTGAAGTCTCTACACTGCCTCCACGAAACTTGGCGAAAAGATTCATCATAATTTATATCTGGAATCTGGGACCGAAATTATTCTCTACCAGAGCAAGACTCGGCACGATGCATAACAAGTAATGAGCACAAAGAAACAACTCAGCGGGGTTAAAAGAATCAACATTTTTTCAAAAACCCCACATAGGAAAACTTTCGAGACGTTTCCGGGCTGACTTGAACCATTTCAAAGGCATAGTTAAAACATCGTCAAACTTCCCTTGGGGGGTTGTGTTTTTTTTCCCAAATTCGATTGTGCCTTTTTCTTTTTTAACCCAAAAATTTTTAAAAAAACCCTTTTCTTCCCCTATATGGGGTTGTACCCAAGTTACTTCCCCGTTTTGGCCAGATAAGATTGGGTTGGGCTGCACGCAGCAACACCAACAATATGGTTGATCAGGCCTTTTATCAGAAACCTGGGTTTTGGGGAAAAAGGGACGGGGACTTTTTAGAAGTTTTTTAATTAAAAATTTAAATATTGGCACCCAGTTACATTCCCACCCAGCTATTAAAAGGCCCCCTTTTTTTTTAAAAAACCCACCCCTGCTTATTAAAAGACCTACCCTGTTTTTTAAAAAACCCACCCCGTTTAAAAAAAAGACCCCCCTGCATTAAAAAACCACCCTGCATTTAAAGGGGGTACCCGCCATTAAAAAATCTACCCTGCTTATTAAAAAAAACCCCGTTTTTAAAGGGCCTCCCTGGGTTTTAAAAAACTAATGGGAAAAAAAATCTCCCGCATTAAAAGACCTACCCTGCTTATTAAAAGGCCACCCCGCTTATTAAAAAAGCCACCCTCTTATTAAAAAAATCTGCCCTTATTAAAAAACCCACCCTGCTTATTAAAAGATCTTAACCTGTTAAAAAATCTAACCTTTTAAAAAAATCTACCCCGGGGTTAAAGGGTCTCCCCGGGGTTTTAAAAGATCTAACCCGCTTATTAAAAAACCTACCCTGCTTTTAAAAAATCTCCCTGTTTTTAAAAATCCCCCTGCTTTTAAAAAACCCTTCCCGCTTTTAAAAAACCCCCTGCTTTTAAAAAACCCCACCTGCATTAAAAAAAACCCCCCTGCTTATTAAAAAAAGGCCCCCTTCCTTTTAAAGGGCCCCCCTCTTATTAAAAAACCTCCCTGCTTATTAAAAAAAACCCCCCGGTTAAAAGACCCCCTTGTTAAAAGACCTCCCCTTTTAAAAAAACTTACCCCGTTTTTAAAAAACCCACCCCGCTTTTAAAAAACCCACCCCTTTTTTAAAAACTCCCCCGTAAAAAAAGACCTCCCCGCTTTTAAAGACCTACCCGCTTTTAAAAGACCCCGCATTAAAAAACCTACCCTTAAAAACCCCCCCTGCATTTAAAAAGGCCCACCAACTTAAAAGAAACCCACTTATTAAAGACCTCCTGTTTTAAAAGGCCCTAATTATTTAGACCCCAACCCGCTTATTAAAAAACCTACCCCTTGTTAAGACCTCCTGCTTTTAAAAAATTTCCCGCAAAAAAACCTCCTGCTTTTAAAGGCCCTGGGTTAAAAGACCTACCCCTTTTAAAAACCTAACTGGGTTATCAGAAGACCCAACCGTTATTAACAGACCTTTAAACCCCCTTATTTAAAAACCTACCCTGTTAAAAGGTCTCTTGCTTTTGGGGAAAACCCCCTGCTTATTTAAAAACCCACC
Organism: Cherax quadricarinatus; assembly: GCF_038502225.1. Lineage (NCBI taxonomy): Eukaryota > Metazoa > Arthropoda > Malacostraca > Decapoda > Parastacidae > Cherax > Cherax quadricarinatus. The sequence continues at coordinate 9,192,886 of NC_091336.1, forward strand.
CTTTATTAAAAGACCTACCGCCCCGAAGACCCCAACCCCCCCATTAACAGACCTTTTTCCCCCCATTTTTAAAAACCTACCCTGCTTTTTTTTAAAGACCCCACTCTTGGTTTTTAACCCTCCTGCTTTTAAAAACCCACCCTGCTTATTAAAGACCTTAACCCCGCTTATTTAAAGACCTCCTGCTTATTTAAAGACCCCACCCCGCTTATTTAAAGACCCACCCTTCTTTTTAAAAGACCTACCCTGCTTATTTAAGACCCCCCCCCTTTTAAAAGGGCCCCCCCTTTATTAAAAAACCTCCCCGCTTTTTTAAAAACCCTCTTATTAAAAAACCTCCCCCTTATTGTGTTTTTTTCTTAAAAAGGGCAAGGCGTCGCCTTTAGAAGCCATTACTTTTAAAATGAAGCCACACGCTATCACTACTTTGATGATTGCTCTGTCTTTACCATGAGCACAGAAAGCCAGGGTGCAACCTCCCCAAAATCCCTGGGATATTTTTCCCCCCCAAAGCCTGGGAAAACCCCTACCTTGATCTTCACAGATACTCGTAAAATTTCCAGGTATAAATAAATCCCAAGGGGCCCAATCAACAAATAAAAAAAAATCTGAAGGGGTTTTTAATATGTTCCTGCTTTTTAAATTTTTTTATTATTATTATTATTGTTGAAACCCCGTATACCACCAGGGGGGTGACCTAAAAAAAAAAAACAAGGGGTTATTCTATTATTACTTTTTACTGTCCGTCCTCTGTTTTCCTTTTCATGGGGATGTGGGGGTCTCCCCACATGGTGCCGTGTGCTCACCTATGTGGCTGAAGGTCGATTCACAGTTCCTGGCCCCTGTGTGTGTGTGTAAGGGGAGGTGTGTCCTGCAAATGTGTGGAGGGTGTTCCTGCATGGCGCCGCAACACTTGACCAGCACGCACACAAAGTGGCTGGAGCATTGTGAAAAATAATTTTTTACAGCAGCAACAACAGCAACCGAGCAGCTGCAACAGCAACACACAGCAGCAGCAGCAGCAGCAGCAGCAGCAGCAGCAGCAGCAGCAGCAATAGTAGTAACAACGGCGGCAGCAGCAGCAGCAGCAAAAGGAAGGCTCATCGCTAATCCTCACACACCCAGTTTACCAATATTTATCAAATTCCACTTATCCCTTACACACTCACCAACACACGACGCTCTCTGGCGCGGGACCCAATGAATACCTCATAATTGTTGCATCCTTACCCCCTACTCATACCCGACCCTCAAAGGATGCAAAAGTATTGCAGTGGCCCTAACAACGTGGAAATTAATACGTATTAAACCCGATCGTATTAAACTCATGGATCCAAGGTAACAAAGTGGATGGTATTGCATTCCATTCTCTGTAGCATTACATTTTCCTCGTAGATATTGGGGACCATAGCATACAGTGGTATCTGGGGACCATATACACAGTGGCATCTGGTGACTACAAATACAGTGACAGTGGTACTGGTGGCCACAGATACACAAATAGTGTACTGGGGATCACATCACAGTGATGACTGACTGGTGATTTAAGGCCATAATGGTTAAAGAGTCATCAATGTCAGGCGAGGGACGCCATTAATGTCTCTGGTTAACGAAGAACTTCCATCGCCTCGTGAGCTCTATTTGTTACTCAAGGGTAGAGCCTCTTCTTGGCCACCTTCCAGGACTACACACTTGCCAGAAATCACAAGAAAAATATTTTATTTTTTTAAATTTTACTGAACAATTTACTAAGGGATTACAGTGTAGGCTTTAGAGATTAAGCAATGATATAAACAAATGTAAAATATGACGTGTGTATAAAAATGAAACCACTAAAGAGAACGAATTTTTTCCGGTATACCTTACGGAAGGCCTGGTCAGGACTGGGCCGCAGGCGCTGACCCGGAAAACCTCCTGATAGATCTTTAAATATCTTTGATTGTATGACCCTAGTGCGTTTACCGCTTAGATATGAATGTAAGAATTGCAATATACCTTGATGAGTTCCGAGAGTTTTTGTACTCCTGGAGTCCGGCCATGGGCCAGGCTCGTCTGGTGCTTGAATGATCAAGCAGGCTGTTGCTCCTGGTGGCCCGCTGACCCACATATCCATCACAGCCTGGTTGATCTGGCACCATGTGAACATACTTGTCCTCATCAAATAATCAAAGTCCCACATAAAAATTTTAATTACTTTTTAGTGTAAAGGAGGTTGAAAAGTGAAATGATTTGGATAAGGAAGTGCTAGAGATATTTACCAGTATCAGAAGCACGCATGTTAAGAGGCCAGAAACCAGTACAGGAGGGCTCGCTATACAGCGGTTTTCATTTATACTCATTCTTCATTCATTTAAACTTCCTACAATAAATATATTCACCACCACTAAGCTAAGAAACGAAAATATTTCAAGATCAATAATATATGTACTGTATATGATTTTGTCCTCCCTCTGTTGCTTCTCTTTATTTCGGGTTATTTGAGTGTTTTTGTGTATTGTCTAAGTCACGGTATTGTGTCTTTGTGTTCTTTATAGTAAACATGTGTAAATATGCATTTGCAAGTGAAAAAGTTATGTTTCACTTAACAGTGATTTTCGTTTACAGTAGTTCGAATCCTGCTGACTGATCTTTGTATATACCCGCTTGTTTCTGCGTGGTGCATTGATATATAAATCGCTTGAGAGGTCGGGAACACATGTTTGAGGCTCATTGAGTGCCCGGCTGGGAAAGAAACATGGCTTGTGAACCAGGCTGTCCAGTTGTGTGACATTTGTGGGGCCGAGTTGACTAGAGCGCTGCCTGGGAATTTTGACTGTCCCAGTATTTTCGAATCCTGCTGACTGGGATTTTTCTTTATATACATGAAAGGAGGGAAGCAGAATGACAATTTGCAAAAAGACAGTTGTGATTTAGTCTATGTTAAGATGAAGTCACCTAAGGTGGAAGAATGATAATAAGAGGCAAACTGTAATAGGATTCAGGAGGAGGTGAATAACAATAAAGGTATGAGAAGAACTGAGTAAATTCTAAGAGACATTTTTGAAATACAAAAAATTAGGGGGAATTTAAAAGTGAAGTAGAGGGTAGGCTATTTCAGGATGGGAGAGAGAGAGAGAGAGAGAGAGAGAGAGAGAGAGAGAGAGAGAGAGAGAGAGAGAGAGAGAGAGAGAGGGGAGAGAGAGAGAGAGAGAGAGCCAGTGATATAGATAGCTATTAAAGACGCTGGTGACTACAGGGGCGTTAGGAAATGCTTTGTTTTAGGAAATACTTTTTTTAATATCGACGTGAAGGTCAGCCAAAGTTAAAACACTTTATAAAGTTAAAAAAGGACAACCAGGAACGGAAAGGCAAGAAATCAGAGAAGAAAATTATAGAATTAGAACAACGGTAAGGGAGAAAAATTGAGAAACATAAGTTGTACAAAAATGACAGATGAGAAATCAGGAAACGGTTATAAGAAAAGTTAATGGGAGAGGAACTAGGAAATGAAGGAATAAAGAGAGCGAGATAGATATAAACGGAGACGGAGGGGAAGAAGACAAGACAGCAAGAGGAAATGAGTAGACAGCAAGACAAGACAGGTGGACAGAGAGAGAGATAAGTGTGGAGACTTGAACGAGGAGACGGTAGAAAATGATATTTGTGAGAATAGAAGAGAGATGCAGTAAAAGTCGCCACAGGAAAAGCAGGAGACAAGAGACACTCGATGAACAAAAGACTGTGAATGAAGAGACAGCTAAAAAGAAAATGGAATAATGCAAGAGACACGACACAAACATAAAAACATGAAGAGAAATATGAAGATAAGAAAATTTTCTATTTTCTCTTATTAAAACTAGGTTTTGGGGTGGCCTGAACGAGCGTTCCTGCCAGGAAGTCTCAATGTGTAAGACTGCTGGCAATATCTAGACTAAAGTTTAAACTCTGTTCTCGCACTGAAAGAAAACTTGCTTAACGTTAAAGTTCGGCGAGCAAACTCTGCTAGGCGAGTACTGGAAAACGTCGGTCCCAATTTTATAGTTATCTCAGTGAGACAGAGGAAGAGGAGGAGATTATTCATTGTATGAACAATTAAACCTTCGTACAACTAAGTCCGAATGAGAATATGAAAAATCACACAAAAGCATAGATCAACATGCTCTATAAATGGTGAAAATTCTAAATACTGTAGAAATTCACTGCTAGCAAGATACACACAGTATACAATTCTACCAGGTTGCAAATTGTGAAATGCAACCAACAGTAATAATCAATCTTGACAAACAGTTACAAAGCTAAAAGTTTGGCATCTGGTATAAATTAAATTTGAATGATGTATGAAACCAGAATATGGTGTATTTTACCAGTTTAATTATTAAAATCTGTAGGAAGTGAGAAAATTGCTACTGGAGATTCAAACTTATTCTGAAGGACTCGTGAACGCCGCGAACCACACAAAAAGAAAGTTCTCCACTGGTGTGATGGCGAAATTCGGTTCTGCGGCCGATGGAGATAGAGATCTGCATTTTAAATTCCGCCAAGTTTCCTTTTTCAGTAAACTTCTCCCTTCCGTCGCGTCTTCATAAGGAATGCGATTATGCTAAATTTACGTTGAGGGGAAGAGAGGAAGGCTAGAAGAGAGAGAGAGAAGGGCATCCTCCTCTCTACCGACAATAGGTGAGGAAGATCAGGCAAGGTTACTGTTGAACCACCGGGGAATATAATGAGGCAGTAGGTTAAATGAAGACGATTCCGCTGGCAACAACAGCCTGTCGATCAGATCAACAACTAGGTCTGATCGAGACCGACCGCTGGGGCGGCGACCCTGACATCGTTTCAAGGCTTCTGTATATTAGAACGTTAAATTACCATATGCCAGTTTTTTATATTTTTTAGTTATTGCTTTTGCACATTGTGGGAAAGAGCCAGGTCTAAAGGAACGAGGTCTGAAGAACAGATCCAGTAAAGGGGAGCAGGTCTGAAGAGAGACCAGTGAAGGAGCCAGGTCGGGTAGAGCAGACTCAGTGAAGGAGCCAGGTCTGTAGAAAAGACCCAATGGTTTTTCCATCATCGCTGATACTAACAGCCAACAAACTTCCCAGCATACACACACACTACAGCACCCCATATTTGTAACGAGAGTAGATGTTTAGACCATAGATAAGACCTGTGAGACTGGGCAGGAGCTACCACTGACCCCCTGCAAACACAACTCGAACCGTCTGCCTACCTGGGAATTTACCCGAGAGTATTTCGAGGGTCACGCCTCGCGGCCCGGCTAAAACCAGGCCTCCCAGTAGATAGCCTGATCAACCAGGCAGGTGATGCAGCTGCACGAAGTCCAAGATAAGCACCTTTAATTTTCTCTTGGAAATACTTGTTTGAGCCTACAACGGCAATGAGCATGGATACCAGGGTGCAGTATATTTCGCGATTTGATGATCGTGAACTGAGGGTCTGTCCTCAAGACACTCGTCTACTTGAGTACTTGGAGGAATCTACATACCGGAGGGGTTCCAGGGTCAACGTCCCCGCGGCCCAGTTCATGACCAGGTTTCCCGGGATCAGGGTCTGATCAACCAGAATGTTACTGCTGACCGCATGTAGTCTAACATACGGAACCACAGCCCGGCTAACGATATATTTTTACAAGCGCTGGCAGGAAAAGTGAAAATCGGAATTTAACTTGTTGTTGTATACAGACCACCAGATGCAAACCGCAAGTTTTAAAATAAGTTGTGAAAATTGAGTTGCCTGAGCATTTTATAAACCCAGCAACAAATTTTGTTTGGTGATACCCTTTTTAAAACACCTAGACTGATATAATGAAAAAAGGGATAGCAGAGGAAGGTGTGTGTGTGTGTGTGTGTGTGGACCTTCCAAGCACACCCAGTTGTTTCAAGAACAGGATGCCCAGGCCATCGTGATTATAAATTAACAGACAAAAAACACAAGTGAGTGCATTTATAAGAAAATCCCTCATGAGCTTGAAATAATGTATCATTAAAACAAAAATATAACAGACAGACGTAAAACACACACACACACACACACACACACACACACACACACACACACACACACACACACACACACCCCGTGGAGGAGTCATGCCTGAGCTCGTTGGTGGAAATTTGGACGGCCATAAGGAATAGAGTGTGGGATATAGGCGGGGCACGCATAAGAGGCATATAATCACTTAAGCCCAAAAGGAAAATAAGTGATACAGAAAAAAAAAAAGGGAAATATTCAAGTGTTTAGTGGGGCTGTTGAAAATGGGGAATGGTGTGCAGGCCAAATAGTGTCAAATAACGCAGTGGGTTTTTTAAGAATAAGTGCGACTCAAGACCAGGGAGATAAGAGAGATATATAGATGTGTCAGTAAATACAGGAGTAAAAAAAATTAGAAGAGCTAGAGACTATAGTGCATACGGGAAGTTAGTGGAAAATTCCCGAAAAGCATCAAACTTTTCAACTTCGGGGACAGGACAGACTCAACGATCCACTGCCAGCCGCAAGTAATATTCACCTAGTTAGATTTGCATATAATAGTACCTGTCTCTAGCTGGAATTTACCTCCGAGCTATCAGAATTAGAATAAGCATTACTGGCATTTAATAGAATTTAGAGGTAGGGCATAAAGGAAGCCAGTGTATTTATTTTTAAACGTAATTTTAAACGCATAAGACAGTACAGTGGGAACCAAGAGATTGGGTACAAAATACATACATATGTAGTACATAGGGGGAAAATAAGGACTGCTTACATAAACATATGCAAAACCACTAGGTGAGGACAGCTCCTGTTAGGCACTTGAATAGCTGTAGCGCACACACACACACCCCACACACACACACACACACACACACACACACACACACACACAAACACACACACACAGAAATACACACACACACACACACACACACACACACACACACATACAGGATTTACACCTTCCTGTGAAATGACCCTATAACCCCTTCCTTCCCCATCTCTCTTCTCCTCTCCTCCTCCTCTCTCTCTCTCTCTCTCTCTCTCTCTCTCTCTCTCTCTTTTCTCTCCTCTCTCTCTCCCTCCTCTCTCTCCCTCCTCTCTCCTCTTCTCTCCTCTTCCTCCCCTTTTTTCCTCTCTCTTCCTTGTCACTCCCCTCTCTCACTTTCTCCCTTTTCCTTTCTTTCTCCTTCTAGGCCCCCTTCTCTCTCCCCTATCTCTACCCCCCCTTTTTTTTTTTCTCATCTCTCTCTTTCACTAAAAAAATGTTGGCCCTCAGGAATCGGGGATCAGATGACAATGGTACTGGTAGGGAGGAATGGATGGAGGAACAGTGGAAAAGGGGGGCAAGAATGGAGAGAAAATTAGAGAGCTTTCTGAAAAAATGGAGAAAGAGCCTCTGTAAATGGGAAGAGGTTGGAGAAGGAGACGAAGAATTGGGAGGCACAAGAGCCAGGAAAGGTCCGAATTTGAGGTAAACAGGCTGAAGAAGTCTCAGGAGCAGTGACTAGAGAAGACACGCCATACGAAGATGAGAGGCTGAATAGGAAGGAAGGAGATATGAATTATGCTAAGGTCATATCAGCCTGCAAAGAAGGGCCAGGAGGGAAGGAAGAGCAGATGGGTGCAGATGGAGAGGGAGATAGGTCGAATGCTGAGGCACAACCATGCTACCAAGAGCCACTGAAAATCAGGAGAAAATGAACATACAGACAGGAACCAGAGTCACAGAGGGAGAGGCAATGGAGAAGGAAGGCAAAACAGTGATTATCCAGTGGCTTCGGAGAGAGAGGAAAGGGAACACACTGAAAGACGGCAGGAAGAAAAAAAGGGGAGATTGAGAAAATCATAAAGGGAAATAGGGGAGAAGACATGGATAGATTGAAATTTTCAGAGAATAGGGGTACTTAAGGGGGAGAAACTGCCCGATCAAGCTGATTCTCAGGACAGAAACAGTGCAGAACAGGATCCTCCAAGAGAAACCACGTTGAAAAGCTCGAAGAGTACAAGAAGGTTTTCCCTAGACAGAGACAGAACACAGAGAGACAGCATGAGGGAGGGGACAAAAGCGAAAGGAACTGGGAAAAAGGAGACAAGGATGGAACCAGCAGAGGTCAGTCAGAGCAGAACAGAGCAGCAAGGGCAAGCACACACACACCATCTCAGAACCCCACAACCCATCACACCATCCCAACAACAATACAATCCATACCCACAGCTTCCACCCAACCCCAACTAGAATCCACAGTATGCTACCAGGTCTCCCACCCCACAGGCCCCAAACTACAGTTTTGGGAAAAGGGAAAACTGAAGGTATGGTCACAAACGCTGATGGAAAAAACAATAAGTGAGAGGAGGGCACGAAAGAGTCAAAGAGGCATCACCAGACATCATAGCGATCACAGAAACCAAGCTTCCAGGTATGATAACAGATGCCATTTTTCCAGTGGGATACCAGATCCTGAGAAAAGACAGAAGAACAGGGGTGGAGGAGTGGCATTGCTGATCAAACATCGATGGAATTTTGATGAGCTGGAGAGAGGAGACAGCGGAGAAGAAAGTGATTACAGAGCAGGAACGCCACCTGGTGGCCCCAAGGTGAAAATTGCAGGATGTAACCCACCACAGACAGCAGGAGGCCAAGGCAAGAGATGACGAGAGCAAAGAGCGATGGTTGACACACTGGCTGCAGTGGCAGAAGAGCCATGCATGCAGGGCAAAGCTCCTGATCATGGGGACTTTAACCACAAGGGGGATCGAATGGGGGAACTTGAGCCCATGGGGCCCAAAATACATGGAGGGCTGGAAAGATGGAGGTGGTACTGGAAAAATTCATACCAACACGTAGGGCAATACAAGAGAAAGAGGAGAGGATGAACCAGCAAGACTGGACTTAGATTCACCTTGAGTAGTAGATATTGAGGACATCACATATGAAAGACCCTTGGGGCCAGCAATCATGTGGTTTTGAGCTTGAATACACAGTAGAGCCACAAGTGGAGGGGGAAGCAGGAAGGCCAGGACAAATGAAACCAAACTAAGGAAAGGGGACACACAGGAATGAGGAACTTCCTGAATTTAGGTTCAGTGGGAAGAGAACTGGCAGGGAAGCCAGTTAATGGGTGATGGAATATGAGCAACAATGTGCAAGCAGGCAGAGGAGAGGTCTGACTCAAGGGTAACAGGAATAATGGAAAGCCAGGGTGAGCCATGGTTCACCCAAAGATGCAAGGAGGCAAAATCAAAGGGGAGGAATGGAAGAAATATAGAAGGAAAGGACCCAGGAGAATAAGTAGAGCAGCCGAGAGCCAGAAAGAATGTGCACAGATAAGAAGGGAGGCCCAACGCCCAAAATGAAAAAGACACAGCAGAAAGCCACTGACCCGGCTGTTATACAGCCACATCAGGAAGAAAACCACAGGACCAGGTAATCAGGCTAAGGAAGGAAGGAGAGACAACAAGAAATGACCGTGGAAGTATGTGGGGGAACTCAACAAGAGATTCAAAGAAGTGTTCACAGAGGAAACAGAAGGGTCCAGAAAGACGGAGAGGTGTACACCACCATGTGCTGACACAGTACACACAACCGAGGAAGAAGTGAAGAGGCTTCTGAGTGAGATAGATAACCCCAAAGGCAATGGGGCCAGATAACATCCCTCCATGGGTCCTGAGAGGGAGCAGAGGCGCTATGTGTACCCCTAACAACAATATTCAATTTCATCTATCGAAACAGGGGGATTGCCTGAGGCATGGAAGACAGCAAATGTGGTCCCAATCTTTTAAAAAAGGAGACAGACATGAAGCACTGAACTACAGACCAGGGCACTGAATGTATAGATGCAAAAGATTGTGAGAAGAATGGGGAACATCTAGAAAGGAATGATTCATCACCAGCAGCCAAAATGGTTTCAGAGACAGGAAACTGTGTCACAAACCTACTGGAGTTCTATGACATGGTGACAGTATAAGACAAAGAGAGAGGGGTGGGTGGGTTGCATTTTCTTGGGCTGCAAGAAGGCGTTTGACACAGTACCACAAAAGATTAGTGCAAAAAATGGAGGACAAGCAGGGATAAAGGAAGGCATTGCAATGGATCAGGGAATACTTGTCAGAAGACAGCAGCGAGTAATGGCAGTGGCGAGGTGTCAGAGGGCACCTGTGACCAGCGGCCCACAGGGTCAGTCCTAGGACCAGTGCGTTCTGGTATTTGTGGGAAAGAATGACGGAAGGAATAAACTCGAGGTGTCCCCGTTTGCAGATGACGTGAAGTTGATGAGAAGAGTTCATTGATCAAGACCAGGCAGAAATACAAAGGGGTCTGGACAGGCTGCAGACCTGGTACAGCAACTGGCTCCTGGAGCAACCCACCAAGTGCAAAGTCATGAGGATTGGGGAAGGGCAAAGAAGACCCAAAACAGAGTAAAAGTCTAGGGGGGCCCGAGACTACAAACATCACTCAAGGAAAAAAATCTTGGGGGGAGATAACACCAGGCACATCTCCTGAAGCGCACATCAACCAAATAACTGTGCAGCATATGGGCGCCCGGGAAACCTCGAACAGCATTCGACATCTTAATAAGGAATCCCAGGGCCCTGTACACGTGTACGTTAGGCCCATATTGGAGATGCACACCAGTTTGGAACCACACCTAGCCACATGTAAAGAAACCAAAAAAGTGCAAAGGTTTGCAACAAGACTAGTCCCAGAGTTAAGAGTTTGTCCTATGAGGAGAGGTTAAGGGAAATCAACCTGACGACACTGGAGGACAGGGAGATAGGGGACATGATAACGACTTACAAAAATACTGAGAGGAATTGACAAGGTGGACAAAGACAGGATGTTCCAGAGACTGGAAAAGCAACACGGGGGACACAGTTGGAAGCAAGACAGATGAATCAAAGGATGTTAGGAAGTATTTCCAGCCACAGAGAAACCCGGAAGTGGAATAGTTAAGCGACAGTGGAGGCAGGATCCATACACACTTTGCGAGAGGTACGAAAAGCTCATGGTTTTGGGAGAGGACCTAGTAGCGACCAGTGAAGAGGGGGCCAGGAGCTTGACCCCGACCCCCGCAACCTCAACTGGGTGAGTCTAACTGGGTGAGACACACACACTAAGTCTGACCCAAAACTGCTGTATAGCCACATTAGGAGGGAAAACAACAGCAAAGACCAGGTGATCAGCCTGAGGAAAGAAGGTGGAGAACTCACCAGAAGAGATGAAGAGGCAGAGGGGCCAACAAGAGATTTAAGGAAGTATTTACAGTGGAGACAGGAAGGCCTCTGGGTGGACAGAACAGAGGGGGGTGCCAGCAAGGAATATAACAAAGTGTTACATGACATTCACACAACTGAGGAGGAGGTGAAGAAGCTCAAAGGGGCCCTTGATACCTCAAAGGCAATGGGACCAGACATCTCTCCCTGGGTCCTTAGAGAGGAGAGAAATGCTGTGTGTGCCACTAACCACAATTTTCACTACATCCCTTGAAACTGGGCAACTATTTGAGGTATGGAAGACGGCAAAAGTACCTTTTTTAAAAAGGAGACAGAAAAAAAGGACTAAACTATAGACCAGTGTCACTGACGTAATGCAAAGTAATGGAGATTATTAACAGGAAAGAGTGGTGGAACACCTGGGAAAGGAACAAGAGATAAACGCCAACCAGCACGGTTTTATGGAAGGCAATCTGTGTCATAAACCTACTGAGTTTTATGAAGTAAAAAGAAGGCACGAGAGAGGGTGGGTGATTGCATCTTCTTGGGCTGCAAGTAGGCCTTCGGCCAGTCCTCACAGGATCAGGTGCATATAACAGGCAGGGTGCTGCAATGGATCAGAGAATACCTGACAGGGAGGCAAAACGAGGAATAGTACGTGATGAGGTATCACAGTGGCACCGTGATTACGGGGTTTCCCAAAAGGGTCTCCTAGGACCAGTGCTATTTCTGGTATATGGGGAATGACATGATGGAAGGAGACTGAAGTGTCCCTGTTCGCAGATGATGTGAAGTTAATGGGGAGAATTAAATCAGATGAAGATCGGGCAGACCTTCAAAGAGACTTGAACAGGCTGGACACTGGTCCAGCAACTGGCTTCTCTGAATTAACCCGCCAAATGCAGTCATGGAAGATCGGGGAAGGGCAAAGAAGACCGCAGACGGATTATAGGCTGGGTGGCCAAAGACTGAAAAACCCCCCTAAGGAGAAAGATCTTGGGGTGAGTATAACAACGAGTACATCCCCGAAGCACACATCAACCAGATAACTGCTGCATATGGGCGCCAGGAAACCCTTTGAGAATAACTTTCCCATACTTAGTAAGGAATCGTTCAAGACACTGTACACCGTGTACTCAGGCCCATACTGGAGTATGCAGCACTTGTTTGGAACCCACACTTGATAAGTGTCAAGAAATTAGAGAAAGTGCAAAGGTTTGGGACAAGATTAGTTCCAGAGCTGGGGAAATGCCCCATGAAGAAAGGTTAGGAAATCGGCCTGACGACAGTGGAGGACAGGAGGGTCGGGGGAGACATGATAACAACATAAAAATACTGGGAATAGACAAGGTGGATAGAGACAGGATGTTCCAGAGAGGAAAAAGAAACTAGGGGTCACAATTGGAAGGGAAGACCCAGATGAGTCAAAGGGATGTTGGGAAGTTTCTTCAGTAATAGAGAGTAAGGAAGTGGAATAGCCTAGAAAGGGATGTAGTGGAAGCAGGAACCATAATAGCTTTAAGATGAGGTATGATAAAGCTCATGGAGCGGGGAGAAAGAGGACCTAGTAGCACTAGTGAAGAGGCAGGGCCAGGAGCTGAGTCTCAACCTGCAACCAAAACTGGGTGAGCACACACACACACACACACACACACACACACACACACACACACAACGTAGAGCCTACACTATGTGAACCCTCATAAAAACCGGAGAAAGTTCAGAAGCTGCCATGAGAGTGATCGCTGAGCTGAGAGGAAAGAGTACGACATCAATTTATAAAAACAGAGTAGGCTTCATGCAACCTAGAAGGAACAGTGTCATGTAACGCTAGTCAAGGCTCGACCAGCCAGAAATACGGGAAGATCTCTTCACTGGGGAATTTGGTGGGATGAGTCTCTAATCCAAGGAATTAAAGCTACCCTCCCTTTCCTTGGATCAAACCTCATTATACCCCTTTTCCCTAAGCGCTTTATGACCTAAACGGGTTCAGAATCTCCCATGATATTTTAATAACATGGAAATATAATAAGAATATGCAGAACAAGCAAATATGGGATGGAAATCTTTAGCTCTAGATCTTTCGCACCTCGTGCATCGTCAGAAGTTATATAGTGTTGCAAGACAGCAACAGATAGGAGGGGAAATTTCTGAGGCAAGGCAGAAGGTATGTATACCTACATTTGATGAGTTTGAAGAGTCCTACTATTGGGGCCCGGCCATGGCCAGGCCCATTTGTATTGCCTGTCAACCAGGCTGTTATTGCTGGAGGCCCGCGCCCTGGGACCTGGGAAGATACTTGCCAGTGTCCCCTGAAGGCTTCTACACTTGTTCCAGCCATGTTTCCGATATCTTCTAGTAAGATGATGAATTATCTGGGGCCACGAATGTTTATACAGTGTTCCCTTATTTATTTATTTTACACATGGCATTTAGGCCCGTGAATTCCCTCATCATGTAAAGCACCACTTCCTGAACACTTTTTTCCCTTTTTTTGGCTCAGCAGGTACCAATATTTGCTAGATTAGTTCCAAGCACTGAGAGATATACTTAATAAGTACATTGACACAGTTCTATGCTTCTAGCACAAAAATCAAGATAATCCACAAAACTAAGCTACACGGGATGGTGTAGTGCTTATAAGTGACAATAAGATACATTAATCACTAACATGTTTTATCTCCTGTATGAGCTAGCATGTGTGTCGCAAAAAATTGTTCTTACACTAAAACACTTTGAACACTGGGAAAAGGTTTATCTCATGTATTCGCACATGTGTCACAAGACTGTCTTTTTTAGTAAAACATTTATTCATGACACAGGTGAGGGCTGTCAGTGAGGTCCTCACCAAGTCAAGACCACTTTATTTCATTATTGTGGGTTAATTGTACATTAACATCAGTTAATTTAGTTTACCTTAATAACGTAATCTAACCTAAAACAAAAAAATATCAAGTTTTTTTAGGGTTTGATGATATAGACAGCTGTGAATACCTAGGCCAGTTTCAGAGTTCCATAATCACACGCGGCCCACAGGGCCATAACATCCATCAAAACTAGAAACAGTGAAATATAATTCGGGAAAACTGAACATTCTATTTGGAGGAGGAGTTACCTAGTGGCTGCTAGTCTGAGAACACTGCTTACCGCCCTGCCCGTCTTACCCAGGAGCCATCTACAGGTAATCTTCAAGAACCCTACTTTATAACTATAAATTTTTAAATGGGTGGAGGAGTAAGCCAGGAAGGCCTTTGTCAGATGACCAAAAGCTCTAGAGGCGGGTCATCATATGACTAAGACCAGCATCAGGAAACACTTGTCCTGTTTTCTGACACGACTTACCTAACATAACCCTTCCTTCCTGTCCACCCTCATCCCAAACACAAACTAGGAGAAATGTGTCCTTATACTACATGATGGAATGCGCATGTACGAACACTACCAGCACCAACACTACCAGCACCAACACTACCAGCACCAACACTACCAGCACCAACACTACCAGCACCAACACTACCAGCACCAACACTACCAGCACCAACACTACCAGCACCAACACTACCAGCACCAACACTACCAGCACCAACACTACCAGCACAAACACTACCAGCACCAACACACCACAGCCACCCAACACGCCACCACAACAATATCATCACCTACCATCAGAGGCGTCACAATCAACCTAACACCACTGACCTACCACTAACAAAAGCCAACACTTCTCAACACGAATATTACACAACCACACCTGCCATTACCACGTTAATGAGATCGTCAACACTGCCACACCAACAACTTTTCACCGACACAACACACCACCTCCACTGCAACACCCTGCAGATGCACCAACCTCACTCTTAAAAACATCAATATTAATCTTTTTTTGATTGTTTAGTGAGGTGCTGATCAGTTCTTTCTATCGGCGTCGTTGTCTTGTGCAAGATCCTGAATGTTACAATGGCTCTAGAAAACCGTCACAACATCCAACTGTAATCGAACATGACCATTAATAACAAGAATGTCAACCTTCCTAAAGAGTATGGTGTGGGCTACCTCTGCCCCTTCCCCTCACTCGTGTGCTGGAAGAGTGATCGTTGTAAAGCAAATAAAGCCTCTTTACAAGCCGTAAAAAGTCTCAGAACTTTTCCAATGTTCCAAACTTTATAGAAACTCAAAATACATTTTGTATTATGCAAAGTCCATTGTATACCTTTGATGGGCTTGAAAGGTTTCCTACTTTGCAGCCAGGCCCTGGGTCAGTGTGCTCTGGTGGTCAATCAGGCTGTTGTTGTTGGTTGATTTACCACTTGGTAAAATACTTGTCCAGTTTCTTCTGAAGGTTTCTACATATGTCGCAGCAGTGGTAAGATGAACAATCTTGGACCAAGGATGTTGATACAATGTTCTCCTTGTGCCTATGGCTCTCCTCCTTTCACTTGGTTTATTGTACACTCTCTCCTACAACTTTCACTCCAAAATGTTATGGCAACGTACAGATTTAGGACTAAGCCTCAAGTACTTTCACATATCATGAATCTCTCTCCATGCTCCAGCGAGTACATATTTAGGACTTTGAGACGTTCCTGTAATTTAAACGCTCTATTGGCTCTATGACAGCCGTAAAAACCCTGACTGAAGTGCCAGATAAAAAAAGAACACTGCATCGGTGTATAGTTGTAGGTGTGTGTCTATGAAGATTTTAGTGAATACATGCAAGTAGGTGGCCGTCTGTATAGTGTTAACATGTGATTATATTGTACGAGTTTGCGTAATTGGGTATATATGTAGGTTAAGAATTATAGCATGCGCAACACCCAGATGTTGCACGTGTTTAATTCATTCTGTCGGTATTATATACCATTCATGTACATATGTATAGGTGTAAGTAGATAGGAGTAAACAAGCATACGGTACGTGTGCGAGAAAGTAGGTACCTGTTGTAGAAATAAGCTGTACT
The DNA here is from genome assembly GCF_038502225.1 of Cherax quadricarinatus. NCBI lineage: Eukaryota > Metazoa > Arthropoda > Malacostraca > Decapoda > Parastacidae > Cherax > Cherax quadricarinatus. Next base: position 9,209,033 of record NC_091336.1, read on the forward strand.
ACCCTCCTCCTCCGCCTCCACCTTCCATATATATCCCCTAGCTGCTCCTGGCCCCTCCCATTACAATCCCCAACCCTCCCCTCAGTGCCCCACTCTCACAACACCGTCTGACTAGTCAAATCGATACGCAGTGCATAGACGCCGCAAACTGGATTATTCGCCCAATACATCCCAATGTGATACCCATTCTTTTTCATTGGCGATCCTGGTGGTTTTGTGCGTAACCCGCCTCCAGACTTCCACGGGGACTATTTCAAACTTCGCTGCAGGAGCAAAAATCCCAGTTTATTGTTCAACTTTGAGGTGAACGGACGATGAATTTTACTCTCCTCCTCTTAATTCAATCTCAAACTCGCCTTCTCTTATCTATCCTCCTGCACCTCGCCCTATCCATCCATTCTTCCTTCTTTTCCTTCTTCTTCTCTCTCTACCCATGGACTATATTACACGCCAGTTACTCTCACACACCCATTATTCACCTCATCCCTATTGCCCATCACTAGACCCCATTACGTAATATGTTAACATGACTCTACTCACCCACCACATCCCCATGACTCACCCTCTCATACTCATTACCATACACTACATTACTCGCCACGGGCAGGAGGAAAAGTTAGTAGGGAGAGCCCATTGGTAAATGAGTCCAGAGAAGAGAAAGAAAACCAAGAGGGCATGAAAGAAAACAGCGAGTCAGGGAAAGACAGAACCAGGAAAACGAGTAGAAAAGCAAGGATTAGAGAGAGAGAGAGAGAGAGAGAGAGAGAGAGAGAGAGAGAGAGAGAGAGAGAGAGAGAGAGAGAGAGAGAGAGAAAGAAAGAGAGAGAGAGAGAGTCATAGAGAGACAGAGACAGAGAGAGCAAGAGAGAGAGATAGAGAAAGAGATAGATAGAGAGAGAGAGAGAGAGAGAGAGAGAGAGAGAGAGAGAGAGAGACAGAGAGCGGGGGAGGGGAGGGCTGTTGAAAACAACACGGCATCAAAAGTCAAACCTCAAATGAAACATGAGTGTAGCTGGAGATTCATGGTGGTTACCTGGAGTCGCTCCTGGAGGTCAGCGCCCGCAGTCCGGTTCCAGACCACAACCTCAATGGAAAGAAAATATAACCATACTCACACTGAGGATGACAGAATACACGCGCACACACTCAGGAGGTCTATTTTATTGGATACATTTCTGGTCCTGAACCTTGGTCACTTGCCAAGGACTTTCGGTCCCAGGACTGAAACGTATCCAATGGAGATGTGCCAAGTGTCTACCTGAGGGTGTTCCAGGGGTCAACGCTCTGCGGTCCAGTCCTTGATTTATTTTTCATCGTTCACAACAGAACAGGAGCCACTACGCGAGGACAGTATGGACACACCCACAAACAAGACAGACAATCCACACAAGTGTCCTATAACGCTTCCGGGGGTCACTGCCCCGCGGCCAGGACCCAGACGCAAGTGGAAAATGTGCACTAACAGTGCTCACCACGGGATGGAGGGAGGCAAGTATAGGGACGGAGGGACTGGAGGGAAGGCGGGGCAAGAAAGCAAAAGTAGGAGGAACAGCATTAACGAAACTGATGAGCTAGAAAACTAATTTTACTGTCCGCATACACTCAGACATTTGAACTGCTGGAAATGCTTGAAGTCACTTCAACTGTATTCCTGGAATGTAGGCGAGAGAGGCACATTATAATTTATGTCTGGAAAATCTTGGAGGAACTAGCCCAAATGTGCACACCGGTGCAGGGTACTCACACGGTGCAGGGTACTCCACACGGTGCAGGGTGCTTCCACACGGTGCAGGGTACCTCCACACGGTGCAGGCACCTCCACACGGTGCAAGGCACTCACACGGCAGGGCACCCCACGGTGCAGGGTACCTCACACGGTGCAGGGTACTCCACACGGTGCAGGGTACCTCCACACGGTGCAGGGCACCTCCACACGGTGCAGGGCACTCACACGGTGCAGGGCACCTCAACAAGGTGCAGGCACCTCCACACGGTGCAGGGCACTCCACACGTGCAGGGTACTCCACACGGTGCAGGCACCTCAACAAGGTGCAGAGTACTCCAAACGGTGCAGGGCACCCTAATAAAACCAGGGACGTCACTAGTAAACTAAGGAGAACTCGATAAAATTTAGAAGGTCCCTGCCTCAAGTCATGCATAAGGGGAATTATCAACAACCCTGGCTGTCTTCAAGAGGGAACTTGACAGATTCCTCAAATCAGTTCCAGGGAGGTCTGGTCTGGACGGCCGCGGGGCGTTGATGCCTCGAAAGCATCCTTCAGGTATCCTTCATTTATCCAAGCAGGAAACTGGGAAGGAGAAAAGGAGAAAATGATGGTGAGGGAGGGGAGGAGGATGAGGAGGAGGTGGAAGAGGAGGAGGAGAGGCGGGAGGTAATCATCCCGGGTGGAGGTGCTCAGCGCCTCCTCAAGGGTCGACAAAACAATGGGTGGCCGGATACCTGCTCGCCAATCTTTCATTTCTCGCCCTACACACAAACAAACACGCGCGCGCACACACACACACCACACACACACACACACACACACACACACACACACACACACGCACACGTGCACGCGCACACGCACACGCACACGCGCACGCGCACACGCACACGCGCACACACACACACACACACACACACACACACAATCTTTTGTCTGCACTACTCAAAATTCCCACCTACCATATTGTTGGCACCACCGACATAAAGCAGTCCTACGCGCCACCAGCGTACCACCACCACCTCTCCTCACTAGGATATTTCTCCCATTTCAGCAGCTCCTCATTCTTGTACCTATATGGAGAAATGCCCAGCTCTACCATTAAGAAGGAATGCAATTTTCTTTAGTAGGAATGTTGCTCTTTTTAATAAACAAGATGAATTCTACGTCCGTGGCCCTGTTTAGCATGGGTTTTACAGGATAACAGATTCTGTGTTCCAGTATATCTTCTGGTGCAGAAAGAAACACTGATTTAGGATAAAACAGACTGATTCTGAGGTGTGTGCTGATATATAAGACGATCAGCTGACTTACGTCAAGACAGAGGAAGGAACTTGCACGAACTTGGAGCCACACAAGGACCTTCTCCCTGAGGGCCTCAATCACCACCACCACCTTGGTAGTACCTTGCCAAACTCCTGGAAGCCACGACCACCCGCCCAAACCACACATTACCCTCCAACCATTAAGCTCTGGCCTTATACCTGGAACCGTGTCCTACCTCGCCACTCCGATCCCAGACCAAGCCTCCACACCCGCACACTCTTGTCCATACTTTATGCTAGTGAATACATAAGTAAGGGTTATAATTTGCAATTATAAGTGATCAACTTTACCGTTGCAGTTACCTAGTGAGCCAGGTGAACCTCACTCTGATCAGCCAGGCTGTGATGGCTAAATAGGTCTTTGATAAGTATCGAGAGTCTTTCTACTCCTGAGCCCAGCCGTCTGGTGCCACTGACAGCAACAGCCTGGTCAATCTGGCAATCAACAAGAAAGGTTAAGTTTTGGCCGAGTTGAATGTCAGTATTATTACCCCCTAGAGTTTAGTTCTTGCTAAATATGACACTAATGGCATGTTTACGCATTTTCAGTTGAAATTAACGATCTCTGAGTACACGCTGGTGAGGGGTTCTGATCTGGGAATTGATCTATGCTCCAGTTCCCTGAATTAGCCTGAATACCTTCCATTACCCTCCCCACAGGCGCTGTAGCAATCCTACGGGTTTAGCGCTTCCTCACAACAATAATAATAGGTACACGAGGCAAGTAATCCTAATTTTATTACCTTCAACATCCATGCTGAGCTCAATTACCTTATAACAAACTTACTGTTTTACACATTAAAATCCATTTTCATTCCTATGGCCTTTAAAAAATTATTAAAATAGTCAATATGAAAATAAATTACGCTTAATAATAATACCGCTAACCCAAAACCAATTAAATTAGCATCTATATCCTGTCAAGAGCAAATCTGTTTGTAATCCGGTTAAATAACTAATGAGCTAAATTAAGAAATAAGATATGTGAGTATTTTCTATCCTCACAAGGTAGAGTAACAACTTGTTATGTTATATAGATCACCTTGCAATGTGACCTAACATGTCTTGAGCAACCTCAATGAGGTGACGTCGTAGTTATGAGGCGGAGTTAACCCTTCAGGGGTTAACTCGGCTGGTGAGGGACTCTTGATCTAGGCATTTAACGCTCACCATGATAATGATAATCAATAGGTAGCCATGTTTCACAATCTTGCAAAACTGTTTGTTGTATGACCCTTAAGGATTTGCACTTACAATGATCATTATAACGTAGAAGTGTTTAATGCAACTATAAAAACACACACTGCTCCTCAAACACGACTGACTGCCCGCTGTGTACGACTCTTCAACGCAGACGCGACTCTTCAACGCAGACGCGACTCTTCAACGCAGACGCACCAAAGAGTGGTTTTGAAGCATTGTTGCAATTTCTTTCTATAAAATAAATTACTTCTGTAACTAAGTGATAGAAAAAATATTCTGGAGCAGAGGCACTCTGGGAACTCATCAAAGGTAAGATATATCAATATTATCAAAGGTATTCAATAGCTCTTAGGAATAATCCCAAGATCACTCCTCCAGGTTCCTTCATTTATTTCTTCCAGGCTGAAATTATTATTTAAAATGTAATGAAGAACAGGATATACTAGGTGTGGGAATATGAAGAACAGGATATACTAGGTGTGGGAATATGAAGAACAGGATATACTAGGTGTGGGAATATGAAGAACAGGATATACTAGGTGTGGGAATATGAAGAACAGACATACTAGGTGTGGGAACATGAAGAACAGGATATACTAGGAGTGGAACACAAGAACAGGATAACTAGGTGTGGGAATATGAAGAACAGGATATACTAGGTGTGGAATATGAAGAACAGGATATACTAGGAGGGAATATGAAGAACAGGATATACTAGGAGTGGAATATGAAGAACAGGATATACTAGGAGGGAATATGAACAGGATATACTAGGTGTGGAATATAGAAGAACAGGATATACAGGATGGGAATATGAAGAACAGGATATACTAGGTGTGGGAACATGAAGAACATGATATACTAGGGTGGGAATATGAAGAACATGATATACTAGGTGTGGAATATGAAGAAGAGGATATACTAGTGTGGAATATGAAGAACAGGATATACTAGGTGTGGGAATATGAAGAACAGGATATACTAGGTGTGAGAATATGAAGAACATGATATACTAGGAGTGGAATATGACTAAGCTGTAAGGAAATGTTGGGTACTTATCACCTCTTCAACACATTCACCAGTTGAGGTCGAAGGTTGAAAGTTTTCAATTAAGAAGATAAGTCTTGCACGTGTCCCCAGCAGGTCGTTGAGAATGGTACTTAAGCCCGCGCCACGAGCACCCTCCAGGCACTGACGAGTGTCAACCATCCTCCACCCCACCCCACCTCACTCATCGCTTCCGGTACCGATGATATCTTCATTAACTTCATTCTCCCTCCCCTCCTCCCCCCTCTCCTCCCTCTCTCTGAAAGAAGAGGGGAATGGTCATCCTTTATAATAAACCCAGTAAAATAACTCAGCTCTGCTGGAACGAAACATCTCAATGTGCTATAACTACAGTACCTATAATGGAATCCTTGACGATATCCTCATCGTCAAGCTCAAAGATTTCATTGTCTGATGTACCAAAACTTGTGTATTGTGTACTAAAACCAACCTGTGTTGGAAAGAGCGCTAGTGTGTGTTCCCACAACCTAAGATACAATAAAACACTACAGACGTACCAAAGTTTAAATAACCAACATCACTCTCCTATGTAAGAGACTAACAACCAGCCCACAAATTGAAAAAATAAAACGACTTTTCGCTGCAATGTGGGTAAACCATCCAGTCAGGAGTGAAAAACAGTCAAGGTATTGGGAGGCGAGGAGACAAAGTCAGATAGTTTGATACCACCTGACTGTAGGTAGGTAGGTAGGTAGGTAGATAGATAGATATATAGATATATAGATAGATAGATAGATATAGATAGCTAGGTAGGTAGATAGGTAGGTCAGTGTAGACAGCAACCTTCAGCATTAATACTGTTGACACCTTGTAATCCAGGCCCTGCTGCAGGAACTGGTACAAACAGGACCAGGGATACTGACCCCAGGAATTATCAAGAAGACAACAAGGTATAATATATATATATATATATATATATATATATATATATATATATATATACTGTACAACAAGAGGTGCAGATACACTTGATAGTTAACTCTTGATTCTTGTTTTGGTGAGAAATATTCTTACCTGGAGTATACCTGGAGGAGGTTCACAGGATCAACGCCCCGTGGCCGGTCCATGACCAGGCCTCGTGGTGGATCAGGGCCTGCTCAACCAGGCTGTTTCTGCCGGCTGCACACAAACCCACGTACGAACCAGATCGGCTGGCCAGGTACTGACAGTGTACAAAATGCAAATGGACAATTTCCACAAGAGAGCAGCAGTGTGATACAAGTACGACCAGAGTGCCAGGCAGACACGACCAGAGTGCCAGGCGTAGACACGACCAGAGTGCCAGGCGTAGACACGACCAGAGTGCCAGGCGTAGACACGACCAGAGTGCCAGGTGAGACACGACCAGAGTGCCAGGTGTAGACACGACCAGCTCACTGCTTACTGGCTCACCAAGAGGTGACTGGAGTGTCCTTGATAGTAAAGACGCCAAGATAAAGCCAAGTGGTGGAAGAGGCGCAACAGTTGGGAAACCCCGTGGGAAACCCCCCGCCCACCCCCACCCCCCGTGGGCCCCCCCCACCAACACCTCGGGCTGCCCACCCCAGCCCCACCCGGGCCACCCACCCTGTTACACCTCGTGGCCACCCACCCCGCTACACCCTAAACCCACTGCCCACCCACCTGTTAAAACCCTGGGCCCCCCCCGACACCTCGGGCTGCCCACCCCGGACACCCCCGGGGGCCACCCCCCTAACACCTCGGGAACCCACCCGCCCACCCCCCCTGCTACACCCCGGGAACCCAATGCCCACCCACCCTGCTACACCCCGGGGAACCCCCCCGCCCACCCACCCCGCCACACCTCGGGGAAACCCACTGCCCACCCACCCGAACACCGTGGCTGCCCACCCTGTTACACCTCGTTTCCCCCCACCACCCCCGCAGGCAAACCCCCCCTGGGGTACACCCGTGGAACCCAACCCCCCACTCACCTCGTGGCCACCCACCCTGCCACCTCGTGGCTGCCCACCCTTTTTCACCCGGGCCACCTACCCTGGAACACCTGTGGAACCCCCGCCCACTCACCCTCGTGGCCACCCACCCTGCCACCCCCCCACCCGGGCCCCCTTTTGGGTGCCCACCCCGCTACACCTCGTGGCCGCCCACCCTGCCCCCTCGGGCCCCCCACCCCCCACCTCGTGGCTGCCCACCCCACCCGGGCCCCCACCCTGCTACACCTCGTGGCCGCCCCACCCTGTTAACCCCCGTGGGCCGCCCACCCGTTTCACCCGGGGCCCCCCCCCACACCCGTGGCCGGGCCCCCCCCCACCCGGGGGCCGCCCACCCCCACACCCGTGGCCGCCCACCCTGCTACACCTGTGGCTGCCCACCCTGCACCTCCCTGGCCGCCCACCCCTACACCTCTGGGGCCCAAAACCCCGCTACATCTTGGGCCGCCCACCCTTAACACCTCGTGGCCCCCACCCTGCTACAATTGTGAAAATCCACCCCGCTACACCCCCGGGATGAGTGTAGAGGATATGAGGGGGCAGGTAGTGAATCCATAGGAGGCCGGGAGTGGGAAACCACAGTGAGGCCGGGGAGTGAATCCAAGGGGGCCGGGTAGTGAATCCCCGTGAGGCCGGGGGTGAATCCACCGGGGGCCGGGTAGTGAATCCATGGGAGGCCGGGGTGAAAACTTTGTGACGCGGGGGGTGGGAAACTTTGTGAGGCCGGGAAAGGGAAACCAAATGGGCCCCAGTGAATCCACAGTGGCCGGGGAGTGAACCATAGTGAGGCCGGGGAGTGAATCCACATGAGGTCGGGTAAAATCCCTGAGGCCGGGGAGTGGGAAACAAGGGGAGGCGGGGAGTGAATCCACAGTGAGGCCGGGGGTGAATCCACAGTGAGGCCGGGTAGTGAATCCACAGTGAGGCCGGGTAGTGAATCCACAGTGAGGGGGTAGTGAATCCACAGTGAGGCCGGGTAGTGAATCCACAGTGGGGCCCGGGGTAGTGAATCCACAGTGGGGCCCGGGTAGTGAATCCATAGTGAGGCCGGTGGTGAATCCACAGTGAGGCCGGGTAGTAATCCACAGTGAGGCCGGGTGGTGAATCCACAGTGAGGCCGGGTAGTGAATGCACAGTGAGGCCGGGTAGTGAATCCACAGTGAGGCCGGTGGTAGGAACCCACAGTGGGGCCCGGGTAGTGAATCCAGAGTGGGGCCCGGGTAGTGAATCCAGAGTGAGGCCGGGTAGTAATCCACAGGGGAGGTGGTGTAATCCACAGTGAGGCCGGGTAGGAATCCACAGTGAGGCCGGGAGTGAATCCACAGTGAGGCTGGGTAGGAATCCACATGAGGCCTGGTAGTGAATCCAGAGTGAGGCCTGGTAGTGAATCCAGGTGAGGCCCGGTAGTGAATCCACAGTGAGGCCTGGTAGTGAATCCAGAGTGAGGCCGGGTAGTGAATCCAGAGTGAGGCCGGGTAGTCGGCTGGGATGAGAGTTTTTTAACAAGGCACGCTGGTGGAATTCACTAGAAAAAACAACAACCCTCAACATCACAAATCTCCTAACACCACTTGGGATCACCATTTAAACCTTCCTCTATATCAATATTTCAACAAATTCCTTGTATTCCTTGTTAGAGAAATGTCATTAAAATCAACAAATCTCGTGGTTTTCAAACTCTCTCTATTAGTGTTGTTCAGACTTAAAGATATGTTTAATCCTTAAAATTGTGTAAACACATGACTCTCTGGACACATCACACACACACACACACACACACACACACACACACACACACACACACAACACACACACACACACAGGAAGAGGCGGGGCTAGGAGCTATGACTCGCCCCCCTGCAACCACATATAGGTGAGAATAAAGATGCAAAAAAAAAACCACAGGGTGTTGCAACACGAAAGGCCTAGAGTTATCATTCAACTTCCCTCGTGGTTATTCTGCATATATAAACATATGTAGGAAATGGAATTAAGGCTTGAATTTTTTGAATGTGAATAAGGTATACATGCTATTTTGAGATTTAATAGGCGTCGTCAACAGAGGACTGCAGCCATGCGGGAATAAAATTTTGGTTTCCAGCTACTAGCCAGTGATATGTCTGGCCAAATTGTAATAACACGATCGTGCAGTTCTCAGAACGTGTGAACGGTATCTCAACCTTCTATTCAGTACCCAAACTCAGGTTGACCCCTTTCCCCATTACCCGGTGGGAGACACAATCTACTATATAATATGATGATAATCTCAGCTAGCTTTTTGTCACTCCCATTCCCACAGTGTAAGTAACTCGTAGAGAACGGGTTAGCGCACACTCTTGATGTCTGCAAATATGTGGAAAAGACAATAAAAAATAAAGGATTACCAGAACACAAGCCGGTAGACCCTAGGAATGTGTTCACCACTAAGGACGAGAGAGAGAGAGAGAGAGAGAGAGAGAGAGAGAGAGAGAGAGAGAGAGAGAGAGAGAGAGAGAGAGAGAGAGAAAAATGGTTCAATTAAATTTGCAGCTGACCATGGAAAAGCACAAAGGGCTTGGAAAAAAATGTAACATCGAAAAGTTACTTCTCAAGTCACTTAAGAAAACAGTTTAAAGGCCCAAAGTGATAAGCTGAAGAAGAACGCGACGCTGACGGAAGGAGGAGAGAACTATGCGTGAACTTTTCTCAACATTCCAAGAGATCTCTACAGAAGAAAGTGAGCAGCAAAAGACGACGAAGTCAGACCAGATCAAGAAAGGGACTAGAAGGTATTAGTACAACAATATTAATTTGAGATTATAGGGACCTTGATATAAGAAAAGAATGGGGGGAGATAACATTTTTCCGGGTACCTTTAATGATTTGGTTTTCTACCCAGACCGTCTTGGGCCAGGCCGTCTGGTGGTTTCAAAAGGGCTGTTCCCGGGGGGTCTGCTGGCCAACATACGATCACACCCGGGTCGGCACCTCGTGATGATATTTTGCCCAATAAATTCTTGAAGTTTTTTGTTTGTAAAGCAGTTTTTTGATTTTCTAGTAAGATGGGGATAGTTGGGCACGGATATTGATAAGGTTTTTTTATCGGCCACTGCCCCCCCTGTTTTTCACTGGGCTTATTTTAATTTCCCTCCCATATTTTTCACTCCATTGTTTAGTGTGTAGTTTTTGGGGAAAAAAAAGAGCAAATACTATGTGCCCCGGGAGCAAGGGGGTTTAAAACCCCTCTATTTTTGGGGCAAGTCCCAGGAAACAAAAAAGTAAAAAAGTATTTCTAAATATACTGTAAAAATTAGAAAAACAGAAGGAAAGAAAAGTAAAGACTGGAGAGAAGATTTGAGAAAACCAAGGGATTTATATAAAAAATTTTTGTGGGATCTGATGACAGTCACAGAGAAAAAACAAGAGATTACTAGATTACAAAGGGACTGCACTTCTTGTACTGCAGGAAAACATCCATACAGAGAAAAAGATTGTTTGAGGATCTGTTGAATCTTCGGGGGGTACATCTCTACATTTGTCAGCCAATGGGGTATTAAATCATTTTTTCTCAGGAAGAAATGAACTATATAAAATCATTAAAACAAAATTTCATACGGCAAAGATTAAGTATAATTGAAAAGACTAGGATCCCAAACGGAGTCGACGAACCCATAAGAGGAAGGCGAGGGTCAAACCCAGCTTCCCCACAAACATTAACCTTTTATTCCTTCCCATCCTGCTCCCCCAACCCCCAAATCGGCCCACCCCTAAACCCCCCCCTTTCACCTCACGCCCTTACACCAACCCCCCACACCCCCTCTGTCATTTTCCCAATCTAACACCCGCACCTCACCTTTTTAGCCATGCCAAATACTTAATGATATAAAGGCGTAAACAACATTTGTTCGTTTAAAGGGGGCGCTGACAAGTTACAAACAGAATTTGTTTAAAAGTAATACCAGTTTAATGCCTGCTGAACAAAATAGGGGGGCCCGCCGCCTTCTGATGAAAATTATGCCCTTTTTTTCCATTTGCATAAGGGAAAGTGTTGGGGTATGTACCCCCGTTGTTCGGGGAAACAGCGGCCCCAGACACTGCCCCAAAACCCACCTCTTTATCTGCCCCCGACCATAAGAAACAAGAAAGGAGGGACACTGCAGAAAGGGTTACTGGCTAATAGGGATCCTTTTTAAATAAACCCATAAAAAACTTTTCCCGAACCATTTTCAAGTACCCAAAAAATAAGTTTGATAAACATTAATTTGTACAAGTCCCCCTAAAAGAATCCCCCTTATGTAATTATTAAACATAAATTTAAACTACCCCAAAGGGTTTTTGTTTAAACCTTAATAGGCAGACCGTTCCATTCCTCGACTACAACCCCATTGTACCTTTTTAAAAATTGGGCTGAGTTTACCCCCTCTCCCCCAGTCCCTGTTGCCCGAACGCAAAAAAAATTCCCACATCCTTTGGATCTTCCAATCATTAGATGCATCTCTGTCCCTAGTCCTCCACCCCCCCCCCCGTTTTTCTACCAGTCCTAGAAACTGCCCAAATTGAGAAGACATCTACCAAAAAATTCTACCCAAACTGAGCAAAATTGTGCAATCCTATATTTGGGGGGCATCTGTACGCATGGAATATCAGGAAAAACAAATGGAACATGCAACTTCGAACATCCCAAAATGTCGTGACCTCCTGTTCCATGAGGTGTCGTTCTCCCTCCTGTAAATTCTGTCAACTAGAAATAAAGTACTTCTTTCGGTCCTCCAAAACAGTGCTACAAATACTCAACTGCCCTGCATACCATTTAAAAGGCACCAGAGGTACAGACCTCATAAGACACACAATAGGAAGTTACGACAACCCCACTCAAGCGATTTTAGTGGCAGGAAACGAAGAAAGAAATGGGAGGAAACAATAAAAATAGTCCACCATCTTGGAGTCTTGTTGACTGGAGGCACAGCCATGGCCCTCTTCCCATGGCCCTCTTCCCTGCGTTGGGCCCTTCAGAGCTACAACTACTTATGCCAATAACAAAATCCCTCTGTTAAACACAGAATACAACTTCGTTTATATTTACACATACAGGGCCTTAACCCATTCACCAACAAGTTGACCCCTAGAGTGAAATGTGATGTTTTCAGCCTCACAGAGACTCCACACAGATCACTTTTGATAACGAAATATGGATAAATGGGCACAACATTTTGATACGACAGAAAGAACAGGCAACAAGGGAGGGTCGGGCCTGTATGTCGAGCGCTCATCTGCATGGAGATGCTAAACACCACAAATGTAGTTGAAGTTCTAACAATAAAGATCGAGCACCAAAACTTAGTCATCATGGGATTGCATATAAGCCACCAGATGCAATCCTCCCAACAGTTCAAGGAACAGCTACTGAAAATTGATTACCGTCTGAAAATCTTCCAGCTCTGATCCCTAAACGTCTTACTGCTGGTGATTTCAAATCCTACACATACAAATGAATAATGAAGTCAAATAATGTTAGAACAGGAACAACTTCTGGATGCAGCACAGATGAAACGTCACACGCACGAGCTACTAAATCTCTGCGTTAAACACAGGCTGCTAAGTCAGCAGACAGGAGCCAACAAGACTGGAAAACACACTTGACCTTATCTTCACAAATAATGCACCTGTAAGAAACATAACAATATAAAAATAACTAATTTATCACACCCAATTGAAATTCAGACTTACATGTTACAGGAGTCCTGATCAGCAGAATGCACGTGAAGGTGGAAGGTACTTTCTACCAAATACAACTTCAAATAACAAGAAACATCAACTGGGAATTGTAGAACGATGTCTTAAATGTTATGAAAGGAAGATATCTTAAATAACATGGATCCAAACCAGTGCCTCCAGTGGCCAACTCTGCAGCTGCAAGTATGTTCAAGGCATATTTCCAAGAAAGGAGAGAAGTAAACTGAGAGAGAAAGATGCTTTCCTCTGCAGATGACGATGAAAAAACTGAGCTCCTCAAGAACGCTTTCAGATTATCTGATACACGGAAGGAAGCAAGCGACTAGGAAGTGGAAAGTATCGAACTTAAGGAAGGATCATACAGGACCAAGGAGAGACAGGAGGGAGTTAAAAGAATTTAGAAATTGTTGAAATTCGAAATATTTCTTTCATGTCAAAAACAAGGCAAATACTACATTCATATCGTCTCTTTGTCAGACAAGGTGTGACTTACACAGATGACAACAAAGAAATGAGTGAGATACTGAAATCCCAATATGACTGTGTTTAGCCAGCCACTAATCAGTTTGATGATCGACAATCCAAATGACTTTTTTTCCATGAATGAGCCTCAAAACTCCATCAATGTATGCCAGATTTGTGGCATTACCCTAACTAAGACAGACTTTGAGAAAGCTACTGACAACATGCCCATGCACTCAGCCCCAGGCCCAGACTCGTGGAATTCTGAATTCATTAAGAACTGCAAGCAACCCCTCTCGCGTGCCCTAAGGAGAAGGAAATTAGACATGGGTGAAATTCCAGTCACTAAAAACAATGGATACTAGCCCCACTCCATAGAGGTGGCAGCAAAGCATTAGCTAAGAACTATAGACCAATAGCTCTAACGTCCCTGTTCATAAAAATCTTTGAAAGAGTGCTAAGAAGCACAACTGCAAATCACTTGGATTCCCAAAAAAACTGCACAATCCAGAGCAACATGGGTTCAGGGCAGGTCGCTCCTAAGCTTCTCGCAACTACTGCATCACTATGATATGGTCTTGGATGCACTGGAAGAAAAAGAGAATGCAGATGTAATTTACACAGACTTTGCAAAAGCCTTTGACAAGTGCGATCATGCAGTAATAGCGCACAAAATACGTGCTAAAGGAATAACTGGCAAAGTGGGGAGATGGATCTTCAACTTTCTAACCAATCGAACACAAAGAATAGTGGTAAACAGAGTTAAATCAGAAGCTGCCATAGTGAAAAGCTCTCTTCCACAAGGCACAGTACTCGCTCCCATCCTGTTCCTCATCCTCATATCAGACATAGACAGAGATGTAATCCTCAGCACCGTGTCATACTTTGCAGAGGATACTAGGATCTGCAAGAGACTGTCATCTATTGAGGACACTATTAACTTCCAAGAAGATATAAACCAAGTTTTCCAATGGGCAACGGAAAACAATATGATGTTCAATGAAGACAAATTCCAACTACTCAATTATGAAAAACTGGAGGAGATAATTAGAACCGAGTATACTACAAACTCTGATCATACAATAGAGCGAAAAAATAATGTGAGGGACCTGGGAGTGGTAATGTCTAAGGATCTCACTTTCAAGGATCACAACAGTACCACGATCACAGCTGCAAAGAAAATGATAGGATGGATAATGAGAACGATCAAAACAAGAGATGCCAAGCCAATGATGATCCTTTTCAAATCACTTGTTCTCTCTCGGCTGGAATACTGCTGTACATTAACATCTCCGTTCAAAGCAGGTGAAATTGAAGATCTAGAGAATGTACAGAGAACTTTTACTGCACATATCAGTGCCATCAAGCACCTCAACTACTGGGAACGCTTTGAAGCACTTGACTTGTACTCGCTGGAAAGCAGGCGAGAGAGATGTATTAAAATCTACACTTTGAAAATCCTAGAAGGGATGGTCCCGAATCTGCACAAAGAAATCACTCCCTACGAAAGTAAAAGACTGGACAGGCGGTGCAAAATACCCCCCAATTAAAAGTAGGGGCACCGTTGAGAAAACGCCATGAGAAAACACCATAAGTGTCCGGGGCCCAAGACTGTTCAACAGCCTCCCACCATGCATAAGGGGAATTACCAATAGACCCCTGGCTGCCTTCAAGAAGGAGCTGGACAAATAAAGTTGGTGCCAGATCAGCCAGGCTGTGGTTCGTACGTTGGGCTACGTGCGGCCAGCAGTAACAGCGTGACTGATCAGGCCTGATCCACCTGGAGGCCTGGTCGTGGACTGTCCCGCGGGGGCGTTGATCTCCGGAATACACTCCAGGTAGACTCCAGGCAGGTAGTCTGTCCCTTACTACTGTTTTCTCATTTCCTCTTAGAATTTGGTATGTCATGATCATCTTCCCTTCCCCTCGCTTAACTTTTCTCGCCTCCGGGGTAGTTAGACCTCCTTCAGTCTTTCCTCACAGTTCCTTCTATCAGCTCTGATATCAATATATTTGCAAACCTTTGGAATTTTTTCATGTGCTTCCGAACAGGGAAAGTATCTTCATGCTGGATAATGGAACTGATGTATTTTGTAGTGAGATTTGCTTGTCTCGCACATACTGTATACAGTATATGAATGAGAGGGTTGGATTTGAGTGTGACCTGCACTTAGAGTTCATAGGGTTATCAAAGCTTATTCCTTCGGTAACACTGATGATGGGTTGAGCAAATATTTTTATTCATGGGTTTGTATTTTGCAAGGACTTGTCAACTATGAGCCAGTAGGCCTCCTGCAGTGTTCCTCCTTTCTTATGTTCTTATGCTACACAGTTTATGTGCACCTCTATTATTGACCATCCCGCACTAAGAGGCTCCCTCTTCCCTCCCACACAAGGATGCCTCCCCCTCCTGCACAAGGTTGCTCCCCCTCCCCCTTCATGCACGAGGCTACACCCTAACACCCTCCCCACCATGACTGGACTAGAGAGCTTCCAAGAAGGCTGGCTGGCTGACTGTGGTACTGAGTGCAGTTGCCCTCTGTAGTTCGCCCTCCAGGTAGTTTTAATGCTCTACCTGGGCTTGGTCATTACTTATGCTTCAGCAACACACCGCCACCTGTCACGATGCTGGCTACTGGTTTTTCCCATCTCTTGCTTTTTGTGTGCGCGTGTTGTGGCCGCTGCCGGGGTGTTGCTAGCACTGTGGCGGCCATGAGGAACAGCAGCAGCATCAGTGGCCTGGGCACGCTGCCAGCCGCCCACCTGCCCGCCCACTCACCCACCTACAACTACCTCATCAACACACCTAGAACACAGTCTCAAACACACCAGCATACATACAATACTGTCTTAATCGAAGATTAAGACAATACTGTCTTAATCGAAGATTAAGATTAAGACACATGTGCAACAGTTGGGTATCTTTAATGATGAAACGTTTCGCCTACACATTAGGCTTCTTCAGTCAAATGGAGGGAGCAGTAGTAATGAAATAAAGATGATGTAATCAATCCATCAACCTTGGAAAAAAATAATTGAGGTGGTCAGGGCCTCAACCTAAAGAAGAGTTCAGCTCGATGGTCTGGAACGATATGAAGCTGAAGCCTGAGAATGGAGTCTTAAATACTGTCGAAGGTGAGGTGGAAGATCTCGAAGACGTTGTGCGCGACGGGATTCACTAGTGGAAGAAGGCAGGGTCCTCTGGAATCCAACCCCTCCCTCTAATAGCTATAATAAATACGCGATGAAGAATTAAAGATGTCCACTGTACCAAGATACCGATGTGATAGTGTATGACAGGATTGTTGAAAATTGTATAAAATACCGACAAGTTGAAGATTATAACACTGCAACAGTTGGGTATCATGACTGATGAAACGTTTTAGCTACACAGTAGGCTTCTTCAGTCAAATACAGAGGCAGAAGTAGTAATGAAATAAAGATGATTTAATCAGTCCATCAAGCAACTCTTGTACATGTGTCTTAATCTTCAACTTGTCGGTATTTTATACCATTCTCAACAATACTGTCTTTACTACAATGTTCACACCAACTGCACGTCTTCCACCGTCATTACACCTTTGTCTACTAATACTGACATTTACCACCTTTGTGTGATAAATGGTTTAGAAAACCGACAAGTTCAAGAATGATACACTTGTGCTATATTTGGAAATTTTTACTGAGGAAACGTTTCGCCAGCCAGTGACTTCTTCAGTCCAGTACAAAGAAGAACGATGGAAAAAAGGAGGAGTTTGAGATAATCAGTCTCCCAGACAGGAGTCGATGTGTTCAGCCTATCATAGTCTGTGATACTGTTGATGTTTACAGTCTTCATTATATTTATATGCTAATGCTCCACTTCATTACTTTACACAGTAATTACTAATAAACGCTTCGCATAGTCCCCCACCGCAGAGTCCACTCTAAACAAACTTGCCTAACAAACAAGAAGTTATAAAATTAAAAAAAGAAAAAAAGAATAACTAGAAAAAGGAACAGCTAACTAGAAAAAGGAACTAATTAGAAAAAGGAACTAATTAGAAAAAGGAATAGCTAGAAAATTTGATAACTAGGAAAAAGAATAATCAACTAGCATTTTATCAAGGTTGTAAAGGTCATTCCTCTCACGTACGTTATAATCTCTCGTCATTCCGAGATTCATCTTTTCCATCCTAGCGAACTAGGCCTCTCAAAGTTTCTCATCTCCTCAACGAGAACAAATTTACATGTTAATTACCCTAATACTTGATCAAATCCTCCATCTCTCCAGCCTCGAATTTTGAGATTAAAACTTACGATGGCAGTCGACGTTAATTTTCGAAATGTTCATTCTGTGTAGTCTATGGGAAACACTTTGGTTTTGTAAAAAAACTTTATACAAGTATAGGACTTTGAATAACCAATGGAAACAGAGAGAGAGAGAGAGAGAGAGAGAGAGAGAGAGAGAGAGAGAATACCTTTGATATATATATATATATATATATATATATATATATATATATATATATATATATATATATATATATAATATATATATATATATATATATATATATATATATATATATATATATATATATATATAATATATATACACCTTCGCACCTTTGATGAGTTTAGAGTCTTTCTACTCCCGGAGCCCGGCTATGGGCTAGGTTCATCTTGCACAAACACATAAAAGGATAACTGTTAAGGCCTATAATGGATCAGAGAGATCCTACAAGAGAGAAGACACGGTGACAGTTAAGGAGGAAGTATCAGGATGTGCTAAAGTAGCAATTAGGATCCACAAGGATCAGAATTAATGCATCACTCTAGTGTGAAACTATTGTGAGGAATACGAATGAGAGAAGTGGTAGCGGGCGTGGTCAACCTTCAACCCGAATTGCAAGGTCATGCAATTCGGAGATGTGAGACAGGTGGCGGCGTTCATACTTGGAAGAAGAGAAACTACAAACAAAAACAAGGATCTCAGAGTAAACACGACAACCAAATGTATCGCTGGAGGAGCACAAGAACATTATGACTTGAGCAACTTGTGCTAACAGATCCCAGAATAACGTTTAGCAACTTTATTAAAAAATGCTTTAGAGATTTCTTTTTACACATCAGTATTACAGGATGAAGAGTTGTTATCCTGCCTCAGCTCATTTCAAAGCCCAGCACTGAGGTACACTACCCCCCCCCCAGGATGCCACCCACACCAGTCGACTAACACAGGTACCTACTTACTGCTAGGTGAACAGGGACAGCAGGTGCAAGACTATTGGAAGAAAAAATACAAATACAGTAAAATGTGATCCTTTATTGACAACTTTTCGTTCACAGACAGTGCTTTATTAAATCGGAAAGCGATCGTATTATACTGCATTTGTATGTCTTTTACCATCGTGTGTGTATTCTATACCATTTTTCTCCACAATACTATTGCCAGGTCTGTCGCAGAATGCGCAAGACCAGCGGAGTCCTCATGTAATAATGAATGTTCAAAAATTTAAAACAATCAAAACATTTGTAACTAGACTAGTCTAAGAGTTGAGGAGTGTGCATTATAAGGAGCCTAATAAAACTTTCCGTGCAGTATACCAGATACATACGGAAATTTAAAGTGCAGGAACAAGGGGATACATAAATGCAGCTGAGACAAAGGAAGGAACATTAGAAAGTGGAAGTCGTGAAGGTAAACTTCTTACACAGTTTTAAGAGTATATATGATAGGGTTTCAGAGGTCAAAAAGCAGTCATACTAGTGGAAGGAGCTGACGAGGTGGAGGCAGACGCCAAAATTCAACCCTCCCGCAAAACAACTCGGCGAGTACACAGGCAGAAAGCTAACACAGCTGATGAAAGGCTTGGGAGTGTCAAGGGAAAGGGAGTGAATAGCCGCAGTTTGCACACGACGACGTGAAAAGCACAGCAGCTCCCTCAGGCTCTCAAGAGCACTGGCACCCATAACCTCTCCCTCTCCCCCTCCTAGCTAGCTAGCTACTGCCCCGCTTCTCCCAAGATACCTTCCATTGCCCTGTGCCACCCATGGTACCTTTCACTACTGCCCCCTTCTACCCATGGTACCATGAACCCGTTCCACCCATGGTACCTTCCATTATCCTGTTCCACCCACGGTACCTTCCATTGCTCAGTTCCATCCATGGTACCTTCCATTACCCCGTTCCACCCATGGTACTTTCCATTACCCCGTTCCAGAAACAGTACCTTCCACTGCCCAGTTTCACCCACAGTGCCAGATCAACCAGGCTGTGATATGTGGGGCAGCGGGCCTCCAGTAGCAACAGCTTGGTTGGCCAGGTACGTACCTTCTTTCCATATCTTAGCAGCTAGAACTATTACCACTGAACGTCATGTTATTCTCTACTGCCCACTGGAAAACACTGCCTACATCTTCCTGTAATTTTTCAGTGTCTTCTACCGAAGTGATCTTCATGCTTATTTTAGTGCCATCTGCAAATACTGATACAAAGCTATGACGTGTGCTTATGTATGCTATGCGAATAAAAACAGCAGAGGTGCCAGGACAGTGCCTTGGGGAACTGAGCTTTTTAAGTCTCTGATACTGGATATTGCTCTGTTTACTACTACTATTTGCGTTCTGTGTGTTAGAAAATTCACAATCCATCTGCCTACCTTCCCAGTTATGCTTATGGCCCTCATTTTGTGTAGACTCGCCCCAAGATCACATTTGTCAAACGCCTTTGCAAAATCTGCGTATATCACATCTGCACTTTGGTTTTCTTTCAGCGTCTCCGTAATTCTGTCATAGCGGTTTAACAGCTGTGATAGGCATGATCTCCCAGTCCTAAAACTGTGCTGGTTTTGGGTTGTACAGATTGTGCTGTTCCTTAAACTCTGTAATTTGGCACCTCATCACTCTTTCCAAGATTTTTATAAGGGATGTTAAGGCTGCTGGTATGTAATTTTTGACTAGTGATCTACTGCCTCGTGCTTAAAGGCCTCTGGTATTTCGCCCAGATCTAAGCTCTTTCTCCAAAGAATACTGAGAGCTCAAGCTAGTGGTACTTTGCACTATCCAGAATACGATCCAAAGACTACAAGTCAAGACGATTTTATAAAAGACCAATTTTCCCTGGCTAGTTATGTGGGAGAAAGAAGGGAGGGAAGGAATATCGTAGGCTCCTAGCCAGGCGAAGCTATTCAAGCATCCCTGGTAATGTGAGGTGACTCGGAGCTGCATCAAAGTGTTAACTAATACCAGTATTACTAGTTATCTCGTCTTCCCACACCAGTAAACCTTCAGTAAGCACCAGTCTATCCGTCCGTGTTGACTCCATGATCGATCACAATTATGGGCAATTATACGGCAGCGGCAACCAGACAACCACCACTACGTTAGGTACCACAAAAATAGGTTAGGTCTAACCTATTTTTATGCTACCCAAGTAATGAGTTACAACATTTTAATCATGTGCAAATTGATTGCTCTACCATATATATTACTACTACTACTACTACAACTAGCATTACCTCACTAAGCCTATATATATCCTCTACCTGAAGGGGTCTACCTGGAGGGTATTCCGGGGATCAACGCCCACGTGGCTTGGTCCATGACCAGGCCTCCCGGTGGATCAGGGCCTGATCAACCAGGTTGTTACTGAATATCAAAATGGTATACAATACCGACAGGTTGGTAGGTAAGACACATAGGCAACATTTAGGCAACTTTATTCCGAAACGGAATAAAGTTGCCCATGTGTCTTACATACCACCGAGGCTGTTACTGCTGACCACATGTAGTCCAACCTGCGAACCACAGCCCAGCTGATCTGGCACTGACTTTAGGTTTCTGTCCAGCTCCCTCTTGAAGACAACCAGGGGTCTATTAGTAATTTCCTTTACGGCTGGTGGAAGGCTGTTGAACAGTCTTGGGCCCCGGACACTTAGTGTTTTCTCTTAGTGTACTAATGGCGCTTTCGTAGGGAGTGATTTCTGGGTGCAGATTAGGGACCAATCCCTCTAGGTTTTTCCAGATGTAGATTATGATGCCTCTCTCTCGCCTGCGCTCCAGTGAGTACAAGTCAAGCGCTTCCAGGCGCTCACAGTAGTTAAGGTGTTTGATAGAACTAATATGTGCAGTAAAAGTTCCCTGTACATTCTCTAGATCTGCAATTTCACCTGCCTTGAATTGAGATGTCCAGCCTAGAGAGAACATGCGATTTAAAAATGATCATCATTGGCTTGGCATCTCTTGTCTCGAATGTTCTCATTATCCATCCTATCAGCTTCCTCGCAGATGTGATGTGGCATTGTTGTGATTCTTGAAGGTGAGATCCTCAGATATTACCACTCCCAGGTCCTTCACATTACTTTTCCGCTCTATTGTGTGATTAGAGTTTGTAATATACTCAGTCCTAGCTGTTATTTCCTCCAGTTTCCCACAACGGAGTAGACAGAATTTGTCTTCATTGAAAATCATATTGTTCTCTAATGCCCATTGGGAAACTTGGTTTATATCTTGTTGTAGATTTGCCGTGTCCTCAATGCATGACCCTCTCATGCAGATCCTAGTATCTTCTGCCAAGGATGACACGGTGCCATGTATTGTTTGTAACGGCTTGATAAAGCTCCTGGAGAGCGAAACGTTGCCATAATAAAATGTCATATTAGTTGCACTTGTGTATTTTTACTTAACATATTGTTGGTAATTCTACCAACTTTATTACAATAAAAACTACCACCACCAACCTCCACTAACCCGATCACTAGTCCAAGCACCTTCAGGTGGTTGAGATAATGGTGGTTTATAAGGGAGTAGTAGGTGGAGTAAGATAAAAAGAGGGTATACGAGGACTAAGGGTGACAAGGAGGCGCAATCTGCTAGAGAAAGCGTGTAAGGGAAGTGGAACTTACGATGTATAAAAGGCAGAGTTAAGAGGGAAAGTTGGGGAGGGAGGCGGAGGATACGTGAAGTGAAGGGTTTGAGGCTAGACAGTGTTAAGACAAGAATGAGGAGCAGGGGTAGGCCAGAACACCAGGAAGATCTTAAGACAACAATAATCACAAGTAACAGTAGGTAGCTTGAATACGAGGAAGATCTCTTACGAGGTGAACAATAATCACAAGTAACAGTAGGTAGCTAGAACACCAGGAAGATCTCTTACGAGGACAACAATAATCACAACTAACAGTAGGTAGCTAGAACACCAGGAAGATCTCTTACGAGGACAACAATAATCACAACTAACAGTAGGTAGCTAGAACACCAGGAAGATCTCTTACGAGGACAACAATAATCACAACTAACAGTAGGTAGCTAGAACACCAGGAAGATCTCTTACGAGGACAACAATAATCACAACTAACAGTAGGTAGCTAGAACACCAGGAAGATCTCTTACGAGGACAACAATAATCACAACTAACAGAAGGCAGCAGAAGAATGTGACGTGATAACACGTAGACTAAATCTTGCCCTTGGCTAAGACTGCAGACACGGAACTAAGACTGCAGGCACGGAGCAGCTAAGACTGCAGACACGGAACTAAGACTGCAGGCACGGAGCAGCTAAGACTGCAGACACGGGGCAGCTAAGACTGCAGACACGGAACTAAGACTGCAGGCACGGAGCAGCTAAGACTGCAGACACGAGGCAGCTAAGACTGCAGGCACGGAGCAGCTAAGATTGCAGGCACGGAACAGCTAACAGTGCAGACACAGAGCAGCTATGACTGCAGACACGGAGCATCTATGACTACAGACACGGAGCAGCTATGACTGCAGACACGGAGCAGCTATGACTGCATACACGGAGCAGCTAACACTGCAGACACGGAGCAGCTATGACTGCAGACACGGAGCAGCTAACACTGCAGACACGGAGCAGCTAACACTGCAGACACGGAGCAGCTAACACTGCAGACACGGAGCAGCTAACACTGCAGACACGGAGCAGCTAACACTGCAGACACGGAGCAGCTATGACTGCAGACACGGAGCAGCTAACACTGCAGACAAGGAGCAGCTAACACTGCAGACAAGGAGCAGCTAACACTGCAGACACGGAGCAGCTAACACTGCAGACACGGAGCAGCTAACACCGCAGACACGGAGCAGCTAACACCGCAGACACGGAGCAGCTAACACTGCAGACACGGAGCAGCTAACACTGCAGACACGGAGCAGCTAACACTGCAGACACGGAGCAGCTAACACTGCAGACACGGAGCAGCTAACACTGCAGACACGGAGCAGCTAACACTGCAGACACGGAGCAGCTAACACTGCAGACACGGAGCAGCTAACACTGCAGACACGGAGCAGCTAACACTGCAGACACGGAGCAGCTAACACTGCAGACACGGAGCAGCTAACACTGCAGACACGGAGCAGCTAACACTGCACTCCCCGTACAACTTTCCTTCAACATTATTCTCAATATTCTCTCATATTTTATAATTATGATTATAAATTCGGTAAAAAAATCCACATTCATTTATTTACGATGAACAGAAATCATAACTCAACGGACAGTTATAATAATTAAAAGTTTTCAATTGTCATGCATTAGTTTACCTTTGATAAGTTTCGAGAGTCTTTCAACTCCCGGAGCCCGGCCATGGTCAGGCTCGTCTGGCGCTTAAACGAAGAACGTGCTAGTCTGCTGGAAGGAGAGGGTTAAAATACCAACACGATGGGATAAAGACACTAATGCAGTGTAATTCAATGCTTTATTAACAATGTTTCAGTCACACAGTAAGCTTTATCTTGTCACAGATGTTAGTGACCTGATGAAATCCATTGTGTGGGCGTAACGTTATCAATAAAGGATCGCACTGCACTGCATTTGTCTTTATTCACCGTGCAAGTCTATTCTTGCACACAGTAGATCCAAGCACCAAGCTCACTAATCATCCATCAAGAGTAAATTACTCCAGAGAAAGGGACTGTGCACGCTGAACTTGACATTTAAACAAAATTAAGAGGGGTGCGTTTGGACACATGTCAATAAGAGTGATGTGTCCGCACAAGCAACTCAAGACCCACGACAACCCTTCCCTCCCTGTACCTACTTACTACGCTGCCTCTACAAGCAATGTATCAAATATAGTGAAAATCTACACCTTCTACAACCCATGTATTAAATATAGAAAGAATAAAAAAGCATAATACGGTGGCTGGAATAATACACAAATAACCCGCACATAGGAGAGAGAAACTTATGACGACGTTTCGGTATGTTACTAGTTAATGGTCCAAGTCGGACCGAAACATCTTCGTAAGTTTACGTCTCCTATGTGCAGATTACTTGTGTATTAAATAGACAAAGATGTACACCGGAAGCTAGTTCGAACACTACCTCCCTCCACTCCATTCTGTAACATCTTGTCACATCAAGAGTGATAATCGTACAGATTCCAACGTTTGCTGGTTACTCTTGGCCACATTGTTTTTTATTATTTATGGTTATATATAATTTTTAGGTTTATGCTTACATCATGTATAGATCTAATAAATAATTTAAACTACCGGGAAAGCTGAAAAGTTTGAAAGAAGTACTGTCTCCTCTCTCCATAATGGGAAACATAATATATACGTGACGGTGTCTGAGGGTCTGGTTCCAGACTTACTGTTATAATGTACTGGAGTGAGAGATACAGAAGGAAGTGCAAAATAAATCCAGTGAATACCAGAGGCTTAAATGGAAGAATGAAGAATATCTTGACTTTACCTTCGTGCCAGAAGATATCAGAAACACTGACAGGACAAGTGTAGAAGTTTTCAAGAAGAAATTCGACAAGTACCTCCACCAATGGTCAGATCAACCAGGCTGTGATGTATATGTGGGCCAGTAGGCTTCCAGCAGCAACAGCCTGGTTGACCAGGCAAGCAGCAGACAAGCCTGGCCCAGGGCCGGGCTGCGAGAGTAGGAAAACACTGGGAATCGGCCACATGTACACACAAGTTACCCAACTTAACTAAAAGATAACATTTGTAAGTTTCCAAGAAATATTAAAATATACAAGTTGGGAACCTGGTAAGAAAATCAGTGTAGTAAAAAGAAGATAATATGAACATTCAAGTGGTAACTATTCAATGCATCTTTAACTTATGGTCCACTTAAGCTCTCTTCCTTTTAAATAAAGTTGTTGGTCATTTAAAAATGTGTACCTTTGACTGTGGCATCAATTATCTCGTCATCCAACACACTGGTCTCTTCTCTCCATCCAAACATATACATATTTTTTCTATTCCTAGTGATGAATTTACTATATACTATCATATTTCTCCCTAAACATAATTCACCTCAAGATTCAATATTGATATTTTTATCAGCCACTCGAAATTTACTTTCTGCACCTTACTCAACAAAACAGCCTATCTCCCTCTCTCTCTTTCACTCTCTTTCTCTCTCTCTCTCTCACACACACACACACACACTTTTGTATTCAAGTGTCCCAAAATAATTCCCTCACTCAGCACACAATTCGCTAAGCATTCACTTAACACATACCAGAGTGTATTTCACTTGTCTTCTACACTCGTCTCACACCTTGCTACATAAAGCATGACAATCACCCACTCCTCAACACTGATTCTCACTCACGTAAGTCTCCAACTGAAACATTAATGCTACATACTTTCCTTCAGCTTATATCTTCCTATTTAAATTTTCCAACCCGCTTCCTTTCAATCAGTCATATAACCAGATTCCTCTCACTCGTAACGTCTCCAGTCAACAGCAGGTGGAAGAGACTTGCGAGTATTTCCAACCTGCTGTATAATACAATTCCTCAATTTCAATCAACTTTACAATCTACAATCAAGCTTGACACCAATGCAGTTTCCACACTGGAAACTTAACTAGTGTTCTTTCACTGCTAACTGTAGAAGTAACCTGCTCATCCTTCCTGATAATTTTATCGCATTGCAACACACACATTCAACATTTACATAATAATTTGGTCCATTTTTTAAGTTTTCTATTAATTTTTTTATCATGTAATCTTGCTAGTTCTTGTTGTAATGTTCTTGGCTAATACCTTCTGATGTTCCTTCTTTTGTCTGTCATTCTTGCATAATTAACAAATTATACGCTTCTACATTTTTCATCTCATTTTCAATACATTCTCTAGTTTCAAGGGAACAATTTCCGTTTTATTATTCATTATCTTACCTGATTTAGTTATAATTTTCTCACTTCTATAATTTTCACTTTACTATTTTTCCCCAAAGATATAACTTCCATATATCCATTAAATTTTTTCCCCAAAGATGAGGACAATAACTAAACTTCCATATAATACCCATAACCCATTGTTGTTGTTGTACTCTTGGTGGAGTGTGTGTGTGTG
Source organism: Cherax quadricarinatus (assembly GCF_038502225.1). Lineage (NCBI taxonomy): Eukaryota > Metazoa > Arthropoda > Malacostraca > Decapoda > Parastacidae > Cherax > Cherax quadricarinatus. The sequence goes on from NC_091336.1 coordinate 9,235,810, forward strand.
TGTGTGTGTGTTTGTGTGTGTGTGTGTGTGTGTGTGTGTGTGTGTGTGTGTGTGTGTGTGTGTGTGTGTGTGTGTGTGTGTGTGTGTGTGTGTGTGTGTGCGCGCGCGCGCGCTAGCAGAAGCGGTAGTCATCACTTCCCGTCACGCTGGGAACAGACATTAACCAATCAGCAATTTTCCTTTAATCACAATATTATAAATTGGAGGAAATTTTCCCAAGTTGGATTACAACAGAAGAGATTTTACTGGTGATGATGAAACCAGAACACTCCCGTAAGTCACCATACCATTGATGAGTTTCTCGAGTTTTCCCACCCCCGGAACCTAACCCTGGCATCCTTCAGGACACGGTGACGAGAGGTGGGGGGGGGAGGTTAACCGCCAGAAGGGACTATCCTTCACCACAAGAACGTTTATACCACGGCTAGACTGTGTATACCTAGAGATACCTGGAGAGGTATCTCCAGGTATACACAAATAACATCCTGATATCAGACCCTGATCCACCAAACCTCGTGGTGGATAAGGGTCTGATTAATCTGTGACAGGCTGCCTTGAAGCAGCAGAGCAAGATGACTCTACTAGCGTCATCGGCACACGACACAGCCTCATTTGCATTAGAATAAATTATAATCGCCAAGAATTATTTACATTTTTACATGCGCCTCATTTCTTTCTGTGATGAATTATGGCAAGGATCGTACACTTGTATCCTGATAAAAGGAAAATTATTATTGTGTATACGTTGTTAGCACTGCCAGTTACTTACATAGTTAACACTATAGTCACACAGTTAAGACGTCGAAGAGGCACTAAGAAGCAATGTTAAGGAAGCACTAACAAGCAATGTAAAGGAGGGAGCACCAAGATGTACATATATGGTATACAATACTGACAAGATGAAGATTCGGACACATGTGCAACATCTGGGTATCTTTATTGTAGACGTTTCACCATCCAGTGGCTTTATCAATACAAATTCAAGGACGTAACTGGAAGACAGTAGAACTATATACAAAAGATGAGGTAATCAGTCCCTCAGTATTGGAGTGGTAAAGAGCACCGTAGTCTAGAAGAGTCGTGAAGACTCTCCTCGACTACGGTGCTCTTCACCGTAGTCCCCCGACCACAGTGAAGAGAGACTAATCACTTCATCTTTTGTATATAGTTGTACTGTCTTCCAATTATGTCCTTGAATTTGTATTCATAAAGCCACTGGATGGCGAAACGTCTGCAATAAAGATACCCATATGTTGCACATGTATCTAATTCTTCATGGAGGTACCAAAAATCAGGTAGTCAGGGCACACAACACTCGCAGTGACAGCGCCTGACTGCCTGAGTATCAGTCAACGCAGTCTGATATACAGGATAAGTTTTGACAAAAGTATTGCTGCCAGACATGCTAACTATTGTCCAGTATTCCCAGGCACCCCAGGTGCCACGAGCTAGAGCGCAGATGGCACTAGAAAACGCAGACGAGTCACATTGATGTTAGCAAATTCTTTGCCTTGTCAGAGAAATCAACAAGCGAAAGAAATTAAATGCGAACGAGGTCAAATCCATACCCGGCTTTAATCTGTAAAGCTGGTAGTACTAAAATGGCGAGACCAGGAGCTAGAAGTCAATCACCCTCTACTCCAGACAATTTTCCTACCCCCTCACCCCACCTCTTACATACCTTTGATGAGTTCCTATTGTTTTTCTATTTCCAGAGCCCAGCCTTGGGCCAGGCTTCACTCCCAACAGCACCCAAAATGCTCTCCCACCAGCTGATGAGACATCCCAGCTTTCACCTGGTAGTGTCTACCACACACCCAGACTCTGATATACCTTTGATGAGTTCCTAGAGTTTTTCTACTCCCAGAGCCCGGCCATGAGCCAGGCCGGAAAACATCGTCACATTGGGGTTAATAAGCTGCCTACTACCTCATTCGAGGCCTTTGAACATCTTTTCAACGAATTAAGAAATGACTTGCCTCTGCAATACTTGAAATTACACAGTCACGTTTAAAGATATATTTTTTCAATTATGTTAATTTAAAAAGCAATAATTTTCTACCAAAAGAACCTTAGAAAACTTACCTAACCTTATTATAACAAGAGCAATTTAATTTAACCTAATCTACCTAAATATATTTTAGATAAGCTTATAATAATTTAATAATAAACACAGTGAAATATATTTTCTTCGTTAGGTTCAGAATGATTTCTGCGAGATTATTGCATACACAAATTTTCGCTTGCTTTATTTGGCAAGAAGAGCGCTGCTATTTCAGCCAAAATCATAAGTGTTTACCTATTCGGGATGACACATACACACACACACACACACACATATATATATATATATATATATATATATATATATATATATATATATATATATATATTTTCAACAAGTTGGTCGTCTCCCACCGAGGCAGGGTGACCCAAAAAAGAAAGAAAATCCCCAAAAAGAAAATACTTTCATCATCATTCAACACTTTCACCACACTCACACATAATCACTGCTTTTGCAGAGGTGCTCAGAATACAACAGTTTAGAAGCATATACGTATAAAGATACACAACATATCCCTCCAAACTGCCAATATCCCAAACCCCTCCTTTAAAGTGCAGGCATTGTACTTCCCATTTCCAGGACTCAAGTCCGACTATAAGAAAATAACCGGTTTCCCTGAATCCCTTCACTAAATATTACCCTGCTCACACTCCAACAGATCGTCAGGTCCCAAGTATCATTCGTCTCCATTCACTCCTATCTAACACGCTCATGCACGCTTGCTGGAAGTCCAAGCCCCTCGCCCACAAAACCTCCTTTACCCCCTCTTTCCAACCCTTTCGAGGACGACCCCTACCCCTCTTTCCTTCCCCTATAGATTTATATGCTTTCCATGTCATTCTACTTTGATCCATTCTCTCTAAATGACCAAACCACCTCAACAACCCCTCTTCTGCCCTCTGACTAATGCTTTTATTAACTCCACACCTTCTCCTAATTTCCACACTCCGAATTTTCTGCATAATATTTACCCCACACATTGCCCTTAGACAGGACATCTCCACTGCCTCCAACCGTCTCCTCGCTGCTGCATTTACCACCCAAGCTTCACATCCATATAAGAGTGTTGGTACTACTATACTTTCATACATTCCCTTCTTTGCCTCCATAGATAACGTTTTTTGACTCCACATATACCTCAATGCACCACTCACCTTTTTTCCCTCATCAATTCTATGATTAACCTCATCCTTCATAAATCCATCCGCCGACACGTCAACTCCCAAGTATCTGAAAACATTCACTTCTTCCATACTCCTCCTCCCCAATTTGATATCCAATTTTTCTTTATCTAAATCATTTGATACCCTCATCACCTTACTCTTTTCTATGTTCACTTTCAACTTTCTACCTTTACACACATTCTCAAACTCATCCACTAACCTTCGCAATTTTTCTTTAGAATCTCCCATAAGCACAGTATCATCAGCAAAAAGTAACTGTGTCAATTCCCATTTTGAATTTGATTCCCCATAATTTAATCCGACCCCTCTCCCGAACACCCTAGCATTTACTTCTTTTACAACCCCATCTATAAATATATTAAACAACCATGGTGACATTACACATCCCTGTCTAAGACCTACTTTTACCGGGAAGTATTCTCCCTCTCTTCTACACACCCTAACCTGAGCCTCACTATCCTCATAAAAGCTCTTTACAGCATTTAGTAACTTACCACCTATTCCATAAACTTGCAACATCTGCCACATTGCTCCTCTATCCACTCTATCATATGCCTTTTCTAAATCCATAAATGAAATAAAAACTTCCCTACCTTTATCTAAATACTGTTCACATATATGCTTCAATGTAAACACTTGATCTACACATCCCCTACCCACTCTGAAGCCTCCTTGCTCATCCGCAATTCTACATTCTGTCTTACCTCTAATTCTTTCAATTATAACTCTACCGTATACTTTTCCTGGTATACTCAGTAAACTTATTCCTCTATAATTTTTACAATCTCTTTTGTCCCCTTTCCCTTTATATAAAGGGACTATACATGCTCTCCGCCAATCCCTAGGTACCTTCCCCTCTTTCATACATTTATTAAACAAAAGTACCAACCACTCCAACACTATATCCCCCCCTGCTTTTAACATTTCTGTCATGATCCCATCAGTTCCAGCTGCTTTACCCCCTTTCATTCTACGTAATGCCTCACGTACCTCCACCACACTTACAATCTGCTCTTCTTCACTCCTAAAAGATGGTATACCTCCCTGGCCAGTGCATGAAATTACCGCCTCCCTTTCTTCCTCAACATTTAAAAGTTCCTCAAAATATTCTCGCCATCTACCTAATACCTCCCTCTCCCCATCTACTAACTCCCCTACTCTGTTTTTAACGGACAGATCCTTACTTTCCCTAGGCTTTCTTAACTTGTTTAACTCACTCCAAAATTTTTTCTTATTTTCATTAAAATTTCTTGACAGTGCCTCTCCCACTCTTTCATCTGCTCTCCTTTTGCACTCTCTCACCACTCTCTTCACCTTTCTTTTACTCTCCATATACTCTGCTCTTCTTA
>NC_091336.1:9245407-9267907 GCF_038502225.1 Cherax quadricarinatus
GGTTGATAGGGCACCTGGTGACGATACTTGTCCAGCTTCCTCTGTGACCTGTTTTCATAGTTTTCCCTTACACTCGCGCCCCGGCCTGTGAATTAGTCTTCATGCTGATTAATTAACCAGGTTGTTGCTGCTGGCGGTCCGCTGGCCCACATATTTATCAGAGCCTGCTTAATCCGGCACTTTGCAGAGATAGTGATACAGTTCACTTCAGAGGACTTTTACATTTGTTCCAGCAATATTTCTGAGATCTGATGGTAGATTGAATAATCTTGGACCACGGATGATGACACAGTGTTTTCTTTTTGTGCCCACGACGCCCTTATTTTTTCACTAAATCTTACACTTCTAACTCCAGTACGTTATAGGAATGTGTAGATTTGGAACTAAAAATAAGGCAAAATAACCCACATAATAAAGCACATTCACCATTACTCGGGCCCTTGACATTTAATAAATCTATAACATTTAATAAATCTTGACATTTAATAAATCTATGGTGCGACCAATGATGACTTTTTATGTGACTATGCACAAATAACCCGCACATTAATGCACCGTGCCAGTCACGGTATTGTGCCTTTTCATTGTGTCACTAAACAAGTTTCCTCCTGGCGTAGCTGCTAGGAGACAAACTATGAGACTAGTCTCATAGTTTACCTTCCCCCGAATGCGACTACATCTAGGAGGAAACATAAGAATGGAGGAACAGTGCAGCAGACCTACTGACATATACAAAGCAGGCTTTTATCATGGTTAGTGATTTCACTGGAAGCCTATCGTTTAATGCTTTGGTGGCGAGTGTGTGTGTGTTGTATGATCACAGTAAACAGGCGATATCAGAATATGCAAAACAACCACTGTGAAAGAATAATGAAATTTCAAGCGCTTTCGTGACTTCTCACATTATCAAGGAACTATACATATATATATATATATATATATATATATATATATATATATATATATATATATATATATATATATATATATATAATCCACTGATTTCTCACACTATTAATAAGGGAACAGTTCCTTAATAATGTGAGAAATCACGAAAGCGCTTGGAAGTTCACTATTTTTTCACGGTGGTTGTTCTGCATATTGTGGTATCACCTATTTACTGTAATCTTATTGCAAAGCTCTCAAAAACATTGATGAGAAAACAGACAGTCTGACTATGTCCACTATTATTCCTCACATCAAGATAGAGTTAAATAGTCTGTTTTCTCATCAATGTTTTTGAGAGCTTTACGTATTTGTAGTCCAGAGTTCATAGATGAAGAAATATCTAAAAATTATGAAATAACTAACAATCTAAAATACTCAAGAAACGTAATTGATAAATCTTTTAAAATTGTTAGAAATACTTTTTTACAATCCAAAAAGGGACAACCAGCCTTATTCAACTAAAAATATGTTGGTTCTCCCTTACCATGAAAACTTGGTTGATATGCCTTCTCTTCTTAAGACTTTTAATATTAAAGTTGTATTTAAAAATCTTGATACAGTAAAAAAAAAAACTTTTGATGAATTCCCCCCAAAATGCTGATGGATGTGTCTATAAGATTACCTGTAAAATTTACGATAAAGTTTATTACGGTCAAACTGGTAAAAGTCTCGAACTAAGATTAAAACAACATAAATATAGCATTAGAACTGGACAAGATTCCAATGCTCTATTTATTCATGTGAGAGATTTTAACCATCCAATTGATTTTCAAAAAGTTGAGAAAGTTGTATCAAGCAAGTCCATGGTCGACAGGAATATAATTGAATCTTGTTTCATAAAAAGGAGTTTTGAAAATATGAATATTTTCTTTGGTTTATATAAATTAGATCCATTTATAATTAATAGAATTTGGGAAGAATTTAATAATACACTGGACAAATAATAAATCTTAATTCTTGGGAAGAATAGTTTGTTTGTGGGTTGCCGTGAAGGACCTGTCTAGTTGTGCCAGCGGACCTGCTGCAGTGTTCTCTTTCTGATGAGTCGCGCGTCAGGTGTTGCATTGTTGTGGGATGTTATGGTGAGGTGTGGTCTAGACCCTTTATATGCCTTCCTTTGATGTATTGATTTTATTGTTCCTTGATAATGAGTAGTCACGAAAGCGCTTGGAATTTCACTATTCTTTCACAGTGGTTGTTTTGTGTGTGTGTGTGTGTGTGTGTGTGTGTGTGTGTGTGTGTGTGTATATATATATATATATATATATATATATATATATATATATATATATATATATATATATATATATATATATATATATATATAATTGTAACCACGAACAAGTGGTATTTAATCAATAACAACACTGCGACTAGCGGGAGGATTGAACCCATGTTGTTTTAGCCCGCCTCATGGTAAGCGAAAATTCACGATGCTCTAACCCACTGGACCATACAATCCTACAACTTGAGCCTAACGAACTAGGCTTGCTTCAAGTTCCTAGGACATACGATGGTGTGGCTGCCTCAGAGCTAATTTCATTCTACTCCCCATTTGGTGTACTGGCCTCCACAAGCAGTATACGTATTATTACAACCACGAACAATTGCTATTTAATCAATAATATTTAATCACCATGAGGCGGGCTAAAACAACACGGGTTCGATCCTCAGGCTAGTCGCTGTGTTATATATATATATGCCGTGCCGCATAGGTAAAACTGGTCAATTAGCAAGAACTCTAATATATTGAAAGATATATTTTTTCATTTATGTCAATGTAAAAATTTAATTTTTGTACCAAAAGAACCTCAGCAAACTTACCCAACCTTATTATAACAAGCGCAACTTAATTTATCCTAATCCAACTAAATATATTTTAGATAAGTTTACAATAATTTAATAAACATACACAATGAAATATTTTTTTTTTCGTTAGGTTCAGAATGATTTTTCCTAAATTATTCCATACACAAATTTTCGCTTGCCTTATTCGGCAAGACATGCGTTGCTATTTAAGCCAAAATCACCAGTTTTACTATTCGGCTCTATACACACACACACACACACACACACACACACACACACACACACACACACACACACACACACACACACACACACACACAGGAAATGCGATATTCCGACTTCACAGGAGGAAATGAGGGGAGGGGAAGGAGTAAATGAGGGGAGGGGAAGGAGTAAATGAGGGGAGGGGAAGGAGGACCTAAGGTACCCTCAGATCCCACGTCGAGACAAAATCAATAGTTAGTTACAAATCTGTGAGGGTGTAACAGCAGGCCACCACCCAGTCCTCACCTCTGCTGCCCCTCACCCACCCAGTCCTCACCTCTGCTGCCCCTCACCCACCCAGCCCTCACCTCTGCTGCCCCTCACTCACCCAGCCCTCACCTCTGCTGCCCCTCACCCACCCAGTCCTCACCTCTGCTGCCCCTCACCCACCCAGCCCTCACCTCTGCTGCCCCTCACCCACCCAGCCCTCACCTCTGCTGCCCCTCACCCACCCAGCCCTCACCTCTGCTGCCCCTCACTCACCCAGCCCTCACCTCTGCTGCACCTCACCCACCCAGCCCTCACCTCTGCTGCCCCTCACCCACCCAGCCCTCACCTCTGCTGCCTCTCACCCACCCAGTCCTCACCTCTGCTGCCCCTCACCCACCCAGCCCTCACCTCTGCTGCCCCTCACCCACCCAGTCCTCACCTCTGCTGCCCCTCACCCACCCAGCCCTCACCTCTGCTGCCCCTCACCCACCCAGCCCTCACACCCTCCCTCCACCCCAACCTTCCACCTCCACAACCCATTACCTCCACTCCCATTACCCTCTACTTTTCCCAAGGACACTCCACCTCCCTCATAGAACCTTCAACTTCCCTAAACCCCTCCCTCCACTCCCACTCCTTCCTCCAGAGCCCTCCACTCCCACTCCTTCCTCCAGAGCCCTCCACTCCCACTCCTTCCTCCAGAGCCCTCCACTCCCACTCCTTCCTCCAGAGCCCTCCACTCCCACTCCTTCCTCCAGAGCCCTCCACTCCCACTCCTTCCTCCAGAGCCCTCCACTCCCACTCCTTCCTCCAGAGCCCTCCACTCCCACTCCTTCCTCCAGAGCCCTCCACTCCCTCTCCTTCCTCCAGAACCCTCCACTCCCACTCCTTCCTCCAGAACCCTCTACTCCCACTCCTTCCTCCAGAACCCTCCACTCCCACTCCTTCCTCCAGAACCCTCCACTCCCACTCCTTCCTCCAGAACCCTCCACTCCCACTCCTTCCTCCAGAACCCTCCACTCCCACTCCTTCCTCCAGAACCCTCCACTCCCACTCCTTCCTCCAGAACCCTCCACTCCCACTCCTTCCTCCAGAACCCTCCACTCCCACTCCTTCCTCCAGAACCCTCAACTCCCACTCCTTCCTCCAGAACCCTCCACTCCCACTCCTTCCTCCAGAACCCTCCACTCCCACTCCTTCCTCCAGAACCCTCCACTCCCACTCCTTCCTCCAGAACCCTCCACTCCCACTCCTTCCTCCAGAACCCTCCACCCCCACTCCTTCCTCCTCCAAGCTGCTACTCCTTACATGGCCTCTCTTACTCCTTCCTGTTATTCTTCATCTTTCTCCCTTGCTACCTTCACTTCCATCACTTCACTATCCTCCCTCATTATCCAGCCTCACCTGGTCATCTACCTCGTAATTCCTCATTATCCTCCTCCATCATCCAGCCTCACCTGGTCATCTACCTCGTAATTCCTCATTATCCTCTTCCATCATCCAGCCTCACCTGGTCATCCACCTCATAATTCCGCATCCTCCCTCATTATCCAACCTCCCGCTCTCCATCTCTTTCTTACTCTTGTCCTCATCCATCCTTGTTATCTCCTTTCATTACCCAGCATCTCTTCCACCTCGTCTCTGCTCATCACTCACCGTCTACCCACGCCATTACTCCCCATTATCCTTCCTCCACCATTCTTCACTTATACTTCCAGCAATTAATATCATTATTCTTAATTATCTCGCCAGTACCATAGGTTAATTATCCCGCCAGTACCACAGGCTAATTATCCCGCCAGAACTATAGGTTATCCTTCCAGTACCATAGGTTAATTATCCTGCCAGTACCATAGGCTAATTATCCTTCCGGTACCATAGGTCAATTATCCTTCCGGTACCAAAGGTTAATTATCCTACCAGCATGATAGGTTAATTATCCTCTGTGGCATGCAAAGAGTACGTAACCTTTATTCGGCGCATGTACACACCCTCATTTACAGGCTATCTCCCCCAACCAGCGAACCAGGTTGCTAAGAGTTGATGATGGGGCCCCGTCGTTCAAATAGTGACCAGGTTCTAGCCAATAAGAAGATGGTTTTGGCAATCGCAGAGGTTATGTGGGTACCGCTCTCCTGTCTGCCCTTGTCATTCCCATTCTAGAGCTGGTTGAAGCACGGTCTGCTATCTTGTGGCTTCTATTTCTGCCTTGCTTACCGTGGAGTGCACTATACTTATCACTGTACATAGTGTACATATTGCTGTTCTAAATTGGTGAAGGATAATATAAGTCTAAACTTTTTCTACTGTTTATTTTGCTCCCATTACACCCGGGGTAACAGGCCATTTGGAATCCTGGGTTGTAATATCCTCCCAGTACCATAGGTTAATTATCCTGCCAGCACCATATTTTAATTATCCTGCCAGCACCATAGGTTAATTATTCTGCCAGTACCACAGGCTAATTATCCTTCCAGCACCATAGGTTAATTATCCTACCAGCACCATAGGTTAATTATCCTCCCAGTACCATAGGTTAATTATCCTGCCAGCACCATAGGTTAATTATTCTGCCAGTACCATAGGTTAATTATCCTGCCAGCACCATAGGCTAATTATCCTTCCAGCACCATACCTGGAGTTTACCTGGAGAGAGTTTCGGGGGTCAATGCCCCCGCGGCCCGGTCTGTGACCAGGCCTCCTGGTGGATCAGCGCCTGATCAACCAGGCTGTTGCTGCTGGCTGCACGCAAACCAATGTACGAGCCACAGCCCGGCTGATCAGGAACTGACTTTAGGTGCTTGTCCAGTGCCAGCTTGAAGACTGCCAGGGGTCTGTTGGTAATCCCCCTTATGTGTGCTGGGAGGCAGTTGAACAGTCTCGGGCCCCTGACACTTATTGTATGGTCTCTTAACGTGCTAGTGACACCCCTGCTTTTCATTGGGGGGATGGTGCATCGTCTGCCAAGTCTTTTGCTTTCGTAGTGAGTGATTTTCGTGTGCAAGTTCGGTACTAGTCCCTCTAGGATTTTCCAGGTGTATATAATCATGTATCTCTCCCTCCTGCGTTCCAGGGAATACAGGTTTAGAAACCTCAAGCGCTCCCAGTAATTGAGGTGTTTTATCTCCGTTAAGCGCGCCGTGAAAGTTCTCTGTACATTTTCTAGGTCGGCAATTTCACCTGCCTTGAAAGGTGCTGTTAGAGTGCAGCAATATTCCAGCCTAGATAGAACAAGTGACCTGAAGAGTGTCATCATGGGCTTGGCCTCCCTAGTTTTGAAGGTTCTCATTATCCATCCTGTCATTTTTCTAGCAGATGCGATTGATACAATGTTATGGTCCTTGAAGGTGAGATCCTCCGACATAATCACTCCCAGGTCTTTGACGTTGGTGTTTCGCTCTATTTTGTGGCCAGAATTTGTTTTGTACTCTGATGAAGATTTAATTTCCTCATGTTTACCATATCTGAGTAATTGAAATTTCTCATCGTTGAACTTCATATTGTTCTCTGCAGCCCACTGAAAGATTTGGTTGATGTCCGCCTGGAGCCTTGCAGTGTCTGCAATGGAAGACACTGTCATGCAGATTCGGGTGTCATCTGCAAAGGAAGACACGGTGCTGTGGCTGACATCCTTGTCTATGTCGGATATGAGGATGAGGAACAAGATGGGAGCTAGTACTGTGCCTTGTGGAACAGAGCTTTTCACCGTAGCTGCCTCGGACTTTACTCTGTTGACGACTACTCTCTGTGTTCTGTTAGTGAGGAAATTATAGATCCATCGACCGACTTTTCCTGTTATTCCTTTAGCGCGCATTTTGTGCGCTATTACGCCATGGTCACACTTGTCGAAGGCTTTTGCAAAGTCTGTATATATTACATCTGCATTCTTTTTGTCTTCTAGTGCATTTAGGACCTTGTCGTAGTGATCCAGTAGTTGAGACAGACAGGAGCGACCTGTTCTAAACCCATGTTGCCCTGGGTTGTGTAATTGATGGGTTTCTAGATGGGTGGTGATCTTGCTTCTTAGGACCCTTTCAAAGATTTTTATGATATGGGATGTTAGTGCTATTGGTCTGTAGTTCTTTGCTGTTGCTTTACTGCCCCCTTTGTGGAGTGGGGCTATGTCTGTTGTTTTTAGTAACTGAGGGACGACCCCCGTGTCCATGCTCCCTCTCCATAGGATGGAAAAGGCTCGTGATAGGGGCTTCTTGCAGTTCTTGATGAACACAGAGTTCCATGAGTCTGGCCCTGGGGCAGAGTGCATGGGCATGTCATTTATCGCCTGTTCGAAGTCATTTGGCGTCAGGATAACATCGGATAGGCTTGTGTTAATCAAATTTTGTGGCTCTCTCATAAAAAATTCATTTTGATCTTCGACTCTCAGTCTGGTTAGCGGCTTGCTAAAAACTGAGTCATATTGGGACTTGAGTAGCTCACTCATTTCCTTGCTGTCATCTGTGTAGGACCCATCTTGTTTAAGTAGGGGCCCAATACTGGGCGTTGTTCTCGATTTTGATTTGGCATAGGAGAAGAAATACTTTGGGTTTCTTTCGATTTCATTTATAGCTTTTAGTTCTTCCCGCGATTCCTGACTCCTAAAAGATTCTTTTAGCTTAAGTTCGATGCTTGCTATTTCTCTGATCAGTGTCTCCCTGCGCATTTCAGATATATTGACCTCTTTTAGCCGCTCTGTTATTCTTTTCCGTCGCCTGTAAAGGGAGCGCCTGTCTCTTTCTATTTTACATCTACTCCTCCTTTTTCTTAGAGGAATAAGCCTTGTGCATACATCGAGTGCCACCGAGTTAATCTCTTCTAGGCATAAGTTTGGGTCTGTGTTGCTTAGTATATCTTCCCAGCTTATATCGGTTAGGACTTGGTTTACTTGGTCCCACTTTATGTTTTTGTTATTGAAGTTGAATTTGGTGAATGCTCCCTCGTGACTAGTCTCATTTTGTCGGTCTGGGGCTCCTCGCATACATGTCTGAACCTCAATTATGTTGTGATCTGAGTATATTGTTTTTGATATGGTGACATTTCTTATCAGATCATCATTGTTAGTGAATATGAGGTCTAGTGTATTCTCCAGTCTAGTAGGCTCTATTATTTGCTGGTTTAAATTGAATTTTGTGCAGAGATTTAAAAGCTCGTGTGAGTGCGAGTTTTCATCAGAGCTGCCTCCTGGTGTTATTACTGCAACAATATTATTTGCTATATTCCTCCATTTTAGGTGCCTTAAGTTGAAATCTCACGTACCTTTGATATACCTTTGATGAGTTTCGAGAGTTTTCCTAGTTCCGCAGCAGTCCGGTCCAGGCACAGGCTTGCCTGGCCAAGCAGGCTGTTGCTGCGGGTTTGCATATCCATCACAGGCCGATTGATGCATATTCATCAAGGAAATGCAAGAAACCCCTTTCTCGTGTCTTAAATATTTATTGGAGATGATCAGACCATGATCCATCAGGGCTGGTTTGGGGCGCAGGTTGGGGGACGATGACCCCCGCCGGAACACCTTTCAGGTAGACTCCAGGTAAGGGAGTCAAGACTTAAAATTACCTCTGTATTTCCACTATCTCCGTGTGTAGAAACATGTACAAACGGAACGTCTAAGCAATAAAAATAACTAAGAGCACAGATGAGATGATGATACACTGACAAGTTGAGAGACTGACTATACTGCACAAGTAAAGCTGAAGTGAGCGGCGTACTGAAGATATACCTCAATGAGCATATTCACTTTCACTGGAAACAAGGAGAAAGATAGAAGTACGTGATAATATATACCTGGAAAATACGTGAGGGCTCTGTCCCAAATCTGCATATTGTCATAACAACGTACTGGAGTGAGATATATGGAAATGTAAAATAAACCCAGTGGAAAACAGAGGTGAAGTGGGCTCAATAAGAAAACACTGTATCAACATCCGTAGCCCCAGACTATTCAACATCTTACCAGAATATGTCAGAATCACTGCTGGGACAAGTGTAGAAGTCTTCAAGAGGAAACTGGACAAATATCTTCACCAGGTAGCAGATCACCCAGGCTGTGATGGATATGTGGGTCAGAGGGTTACCAGCAGCAACAGATTGGTTAAACAGACAAGGGTCAGACGAGCCTGGCCCAAGGCCTGGCTCTGGGAGTAGAAAAACTCTCGTAACTCATCAAAGGCATATCAAGAGTGTGAAATAGTCATGGAGACGGTGAAAGGAAGGGAGGTGCGGGTGGGTGTGTTGGTGGGTGTGTTGGTGGGTGTGTTGGTGGGTGTGCGGGTGGGTTGGCAGGTGTGCGGGCTGGTTGGCAGGTGTGCGGGTGGGTTGGTGGGTGTGCGGCTGGGTGTGCGGGTGGGTTGGTGGGTGTGCGGGTGGGTTGGTGGGTGTGCGGGTGGGTTGGTGAGTATGCGGGTGGGTTGGTGAGTATGCGGGTGGGTTGGTGGGTGTGCGGGTGGGTTGGTGGGTGTGCGGGTGGGTTGGCAGGTGTGCGGGTGGGTTGGCGGGTGTGCGGGTGGGTTGGTGGGTGTGCGGGTGGGTTGGTGGGTGTGCGGGTGGGTTGGTGGGTGTGCGGGTGGGTTGGTGGGTGTGCGGGTGGGTTGGTGGGTGTGCGGGTGGGTGGGTTGGCAGGTGTGCGGGTGGGTTGGTGGGTGTGCGGGTGGGTTGGTGGGTGTGCGGGTGGGTTGGTGGGTGTGCGGGTGGGTTGGTGGGTGTGCGGGTGGGTTGGCAGGTGTGCGGATGTGAGGGAAGGAAGCCGCAGAGGGTCCGCAGTGTAGACTTGGGCGGCTTCCCCGGCCACAAGTCAAGCCTATGTTAACCCCACCACCACCACCACCGCAACCCACACTCACCTCATTATGACAACCCACACTAAAACCATCAATATCACCTGCATGACCTACACATGGGCTATTAAGACGATCCATGCTAAAACCATTAACATCACTTGGCCCATGGCCGGGCTCCAGAAGTGCAAAAACTCGCGGAATTTCTCAAAGGTACACCTGCATAACCTACACCTGGGCCATTATGACCCACACCTGAGCTATTATGGCCCACACCTAGACCATTGTGGCCCACACCTAGACCACTGTGACCAACACTTAACAACACCCCACATTCCTCCTCCCCACAATAACCTCCCCCTCCCACACACACTTAAGTATTTCAAAAGTCGCTTTGTTAACGCTGTTTGTAATTATAGTAAGCTGATTATTTACAAAATTACAGCCGCGACGCTGAAAGCCTTAGCAGGTTCCTCAGCGTCCTTGATGGACAGCTAATATCGTGCCTAGTAACCAAGCAGAATGAATAATTTATAATTTAAGAGATAAAATGCTGACCTCCGGATGAAGAGGATTTATGTGAATACAAAATAATTTCAATTAATGAAGGAAGAGATAGGCAAAAGGTACAACAGGGGATACAATGAAGTATTGGTTTGGCAATAGAGTTGTAGATGAGTGGAACAAACCCTTGGGTACCGTCACTGAGGTAAGAGCTTAAGTCCTGCCTAGCACGGGCCAACAGGCCTACTGCAACAGTCTTGTATACGGACCACCGTACTGGAACACTACATACACTTCACACTATACTACATAAACCAATGAGCTTGTTATCCTTCTCGTACACCTTTTTTAAACCTGAATTAATTCCAGTACTGAATGTATTAACACTAGTTATACAGTTCACATGTTCGTACAAATTAATTATGTTATCCATTATTCTACGTCTTTCAAGGAAATGAAACTTGGAAGAACACTGAGCGCTGGTGGCATTTTGTGGCATTAGCTCGTAAGAAAAACCAGAGTGGCTGTGAAAGGAGAACAAAACGCAGATGTGCTCTACACGCATTTTGAACAAAAAGAAAAGACAAATTCCACCATGAGATCAATAGGTACAACAAGAGGCAGGGAAATGGACATTCAGATGCTCTAAGAAACAACAGAGAGAGAGAGAGAGAGAGAGAGAGAGAGAGAGAGAGAGAGAGAGAGAGAGAGAGAGAG
This sequence comes from Cherax quadricarinatus, assembly GCF_038502225.1. Classification (NCBI taxonomy): domain Eukaryota; kingdom Metazoa; phylum Arthropoda; class Malacostraca; order Decapoda; family Parastacidae; genus Cherax; species Cherax quadricarinatus. The sequence continues at coordinate 9,256,630 of NC_091336.1, forward strand.
AGAGAGAGAGAGAGAGAGAGAGAGAGAGAGAGAGAGAGAGAGAGAGAGAGAGAGAGAGATAGAGATACTAGTAAACAAAACAAAATCTAGTCTTAGTAAAAAGTTCAGTATCCAAGTATACACAATATGTGGCAGTGTCAAGGAGACGTCCTGAGTTTTGTGTTTAGCGTTTTCCTGAAGCCTTGAATTCGCAATTCTTTTGCAAGCAATAAAGTGAGCACCCTGGGTCAGCCCAGCAAGAGTAGGAATGACATGTGGGGGTCGACTTCACAAGGGTAAAAATATTGTACGAGGCCCCGTTGCCATGACAAGGTTATCTCAACCAGAATATTAATGTTATCACTCAGCCAGAATATTAATGTTATCTTGGGACATTATACAACATATCTCAGACCGGTTTCTAGACTTATTTTCCTACTAGCAGCCGGGACTGTGGGTAGGCTTCACTACTGATTTCTTCATCAAGGCTTTAGTTGCTTGCGAACCGCAGAGCCACACAGCCATCACAAGCTGGCTGATCACTACCCTGTGTCTGAACTTTTTCTAGTTTTATATCTGATGGTAGAAGGTTAGAGTCGCGGGATTAGTATGCTGACAGTGATTTCTAACTATGCCTATGACACCCCCTTCTCATGGGGGGGATTTGTTCTAAACATGACATCTCTCAGTCCAGAATAAATATTAGTGTACAGATTAGTGGAACTAATTGACAAAAACATTTTTCATGAACAGATTATATTTCCTAGTTGGGTCATCGTTCCCGAGGTCCGATCCCAGATTAGGCCTCTTGTTGATGGTCTGATGAACTGGGCTGTTGGTGCTTGCAGCAAGCAGTTCGATGTAGACACCACATATTATTTTACAGATTATAACTCAAGGCAATATTTCTGATTTACTGGTATCTGCTGGAAAAAGCTGAATAGTCTCGGACCAGGTTGCTAACATTGTTCTTTTACTGTCTCTACGGTGTCCCTGCTTCTCACACATTTATTTTACACTCCCATGTCTTACACTCCTGTACGTTCTTATTTTCCTGTATAGATTTGGGATATAGCTCTCAATTACCTTCCATGTATTTATAATCAGATAAATATCTCTTTTTCGTTCCAGAGTACACTCCCAGTACTCTGACTCGTTCCCAGTTGGCTCTATGTAGGCAGTAACGATCTGTATCTTGTAATAACGTAATGGGTTGATAAAGCTCCTGGAGAGCGAAACGTTGCCACAATAAAATGTCGCATTAGTTGTACTTGTGTCCTTTGACCTGATCTGTATCCTCTCCAGCCGTGGCATCATCTGCCTTGAACTGAGCCGTCAACACCAAACAATATTCTAAACGGGAGAACAAGTGATCTCAAAAATGTCAACACTGGTATTATTTCTCCGGTTTTAAAAATTCTCATTATCCGCCATATTTTTTGGCCTTCGCAGCATTTACCTCATTCACCTTATTTAGCATGGGTAACAGTTTTAACATCTGGGGATATAGTAATTGGCTTCCAATCTGATATTCCTTCTCTCCAAAGTGTCTGTTCCGAGCTCTCACACTCATTTTGTCGTCACACTAAAAACAACAACAAAAAAGATTCAGTTCCTCTCACGAGCAAAATTAAATACTTTAGTTCTCTATAACACATCCTCCTTCCAGTGAACATTTTCCCTTTATCAGAATGTTGAGGAATTTCTTTGGCTGTGGGTGATTACATTTTTCTCATTACTGTATATTCCCTCAGCATAACATTTACATATTGTTTCATCCATGTTGACGCCATCTGAGGTGTGTTCACTTTTAGTGTGTTTACACACACGTGATGCTCCACGTGTTGAGGTTTAACTCTCATGTCCCCCTGACTTTCAACTTCCTCTTAGTGCGTTCCTTCTGCTTGAAATTTTTCATTGTCTAGTGGTACTGTCTCTCTTCTTTCATCTACTTACTCATTTCCACTTTCTTTAATCGTGAAGATGAAGAATTAGACACATGTGTAGCGTCTGGGTATCTTTGTGTTGGCGTTTCGTCATCCAGTTGCTTTATCAATAAAAATTCAAGGACATAAGTGGAAGATACAAGAACTATACAAAAGATGAGGTAATCAGTCCCTCAGCCTTGGAGCAGAAGAGCAGCACAGTAGTCGTGAAGAGTCTGTAGTATAGGCACGAAGACTGGCGCTTCTATATAATAAAGTTACCCAATTCATTCTACTGAGGACATTAGAGCACTCCAGGATTATTTAAATAGACTGATGCAGTGGTCGGAGAAGTGGCAGATGCAGTTTAATATAGACAAATGCAAAGTTCTAAATGTTGAACAGGACAATAACCATGCCACTTATAAACTGAATAGTGTAGATCTTAATGTTACTGACTGCGAAAAGGATTTAGGAGTTCTGGTTAGCAATAATCTGAAACCAAGACAACAGTGCATTAGTGCTCGCAATATAGCTAACAGAATCCTTGGCTTCATATCAAGGAGCATAAATAAGTCCTCAGGTTGTTCTTCAGCTCTATATATCCCTGGTTAGGCCTCATTTAGATTATGCTGCTCAGTTCTTTGTAGATGAATGGTTCAGAGAATCGACATATTGATAAATTAGACACATGTGCAACTCTTGGGTATCTTTATTGAGGAAACGTTTTGCCACACAGTGGCTTCATCAGTCCATGCAAAGGACAATCGTGAAGAACAGGAGGAGAATAAGGTAATCAGTCCCTCAACCTCGAGTCGATGTGGTCAGTCCATCAATCTTGAATAGAATACAGCATATCAGCGGAAAAGTGGCTTATATACCGTCTACCTGGAGGGCATTCCGGGGATCAACGTCCCCGCGGCCCGGTCCACGACCAGGCCTCCCGCAGGCACAGAAGTGGCTTATATACCGTAGGACAAATGTGACACCACCTACGACTGCTGCACCTCTCCTGCCTACGGTATATAAGCCACTTCTCCGCTGATATGCTGTATTCTATTCAAGATTGATGGACTGACCACATCGACTCAAGGTTGAGGGACTGATTACCTCATTCTCCTCCTGTTCTTCACGATTCTCCTTTGTATGGACTGATGAAGCCACTGTGTGGCGAAACGTTTCCTCAATAAAGATACCCAAGAGTTGCACATGTGTCTAATTTATCTGCACAGTTCTGGTCACCGTATTACAGAATGGATATAAATGCTCTGGAAAACGTACAAAGGAGGATGACAAAGATGATCCCATGTATCACAAATCTTCCCTATGAGGATAGACTGAGGGCCCTGAATCTGCACTCTCTAGAAAGGCGTAGAATTAGAGGGGATATGATCGAGATGTATAAATGGAAAACAGGAATAAATAAAGGGATGTAAATAGCGTGCTGAAAATATCCAGCCAAGACAGGACTCGCAGCAATGGTTTCAAGTTTGAAAAATTCAGATTCAGGAAGGATATAGGAAAGCACTGGTTTGTTAACAGAGTTCTGGATGAGTGGAACAAACTCCCGAGTACCGTCATAGAAGCTAAGACCTTGTGTAGCTTTAAAAATAGGTTGGATAAATACATGACTGGGTGTGGGTGAGTGTTAGTTAGATCTGACTAGCTTGTGCTACCAGGTCTGGTGCCGTGCTCCTTCCTTAAGTGGAAGTGACCTGACTAGATGGTCATTGTTCTAAGCCGGGAGGTGGCATTGACCTGCTTCGGTTGGGTCAGTAGGCCTGTTGCAACGTTCCTTCTTTCTTATGTTATGTTCTTAAATGTTGCACATGTATCTAATTCTTCATCTTGTCGGTAGTGTGTACCATACGTGTACAACTTCTTTAATCGTATGAATCTTTCCTCTTGTTATGCTGCCGTTTACTCTCAATACATCAGAGTTTGAGTGGTGACCTGTACTTAACTCTGTGAAGAAGTGTCTTGTGTGCTCCCGTGGACTGAACCAAGATGCCCTCCATCGAGCAACTTTACCAGCAACTTAAGGAAGAACTGAGGGTAGCGAAGATGGAGATACGGCGATTGACCGAGGAAAACAAGAGGATTCGTAGTAGTCCTCCTGTTTCGAGTCCTCAGGTCAAGAAGGGATCGTGGTCAGTGGCTGGACAGCAGGGGACGACGAAGTTGACGATCAAGAAGACGAATGGAAAGCCAGAAACGATGAAGAAGAGACTGCTGTGGAAACTCCTGTGGAAACCTCCAACGCATTCTCTGTGCTACCCGACGAATGTGAGTCGACTACTGGGATCGTCACGACGAACGACAACAAGGAAGGTAAGAATATTGTTGTTGTTGGGGATAGCCAGGTTAGATACATGGATAGGGCATTCTGCTTGAAGGACAGGTGTAGGAGACAGAGGGTCTGCTTTCCTGGGGCTGGGATGGAGGACATTGTTAGCCGCCTTGACAACATCATGAACGGTAATGGGATCAATCCTATTATTTGCCTCAGTGCTGGAGGCAATGATGTAGGCAAGCGTAGAAGTGAGGATTTAGTTAGAAAGTTCAGGACAGCTATAGACATAATTAGGAAGAAGGGGGGGGCACCCTGTTATATGTGGCATTTTGCCAAGAAGAGGTGTTGGTAATGAATGGTTGCCCAGAACAATTGGTATTAATTGTTGGCTGGATAAACACTGTAAGGATAATGCAGTACCATTCATTGACAACTGGGACAACTTCTATGGCCGAAATGACATGTATGCCAGGGATGGGGTTCACTTATCCAGGGCAGGTGTGGGTTTTCTTGCTAACTCAGTTGAGGGGGTTGTTAGGACTTTAAACTAGGATTAGTTAGAGGTATGGGTTTAGAAATGATAAATAATGAGTATGAATATATTGACTTATGCTCTGATATTAAGAATTTTAATAGTAACTGTCATGGAGAAACTCTGGGTAATGATAATTTCAGAAATTGTGTAAAAACAAAGATGAATAGGAAAAATGTGCAGAAGAAAAAACATATGATGGTATTTTATGCTAACAGTCGAAGTGCAAGAAATAAAATTAATGAACTACGTTTGGTAGCATGTGCTGGGAACTTTGATATCATTGCATTAACTGAAACGTGGTATGATTTAAAGAGTCGGGATATGACTGCTGAGTGTAATATTCAGGGATTTAAGTTGTTCAATGTGGACAGATGTAATGGGAAGGGGGGAGGAGTTGCATTGTATGTTCGAGAAAATATTAATTGTTGCATAAAAACAGGTATAAAAATAGATGGAGCAGTAACAGAGTCTGTTTGGGTAGAGTTCGTGGAGGGTCAAGAAAAACTAATTCTAGGTGTAATATACCGACCTCCAGGCTTGGATCACGATAGAGGGAGACTTCTTTGGGACGAAATTGTTAGGGCTTCTGGACACAGTAACATAGTCATAGTAGGGGACTTTAACTTTAGTCAAATTGACTGGAATTCTTTGACAGGTAATCTAGAGTCCAGTGACTTTATGGAAACAGTTCAGGACTGTTTTCTGAAACAGAGCGTAACTGAGCCTACAAGGGGTAATAATTTGCTAGACCTAGTCTTGTCAAATAAGGAAACACTCGTGAATAATCTGGAGATCACTGAAGAGCTTGGCGCAAGTGATCACAAATCCATCACTTTTAGCATTAATTGGGAATGCAAGAATAATGATAATACAGTAAAAATCCCTGATTTTCGTTCTGCCGATTATAATGGACTTAGGGAACACCTGTCTAATCTTGATTGGGGTTATCTAGCTAATGATTTTATTGACGATAATCATACTTATGAATATGAAGGGATCTGCTTTTATGATTGTTTTCTTAATAATGTACACAGTGCCCAGAGTATATACATTCCCCAGAGAGAAATTAGGTCTAATAATAACGATCCCAAATGGGTTAACAGGAGGCTAAAGCATCTATTAGGGGAGAAAAGGGGAATTTATAGGCGCATCAGAAGAGGAGAGGTTAACCTTACTGACCAATATGTTCAGCTTAAAAGAGAAGTAAAAAAGGCGATTAGAAAGGCTAAACGTGACTATGAAATTAGAGTTGCTAATGAATCAAAGACTAATCCAAAGGGGTTCTTTCAAGTGTATAGGACGAAGGTGAAGGAAAAAGTAGGACCTCTGAAAACTGGGAATGGACAGCTGACGGATAATGAACTGGAAATGTGTTCCTTATTTAATGACTATTTTTTGTCAGTTTTTACACAGGAAGATGTAAATGAGATTCCAGTAATTAACAATTATTTAGTTCCTGATGAATTTAAGTTAACTAATATTACTGTCACGAGGGACATGGTTATTAAACAGATAGACAAACTGAAACAAAATAAGTCCCCGGGACCCGATGAGTTGTTTTCCAGGGTACTTAAGGAATGCAAGATGGAGCTTAGTCAGCCATTAACGAGTGTATTCAATGCGTCCATCCTTACCGGTGTTGTGCCAGAGTTGTGGAAGATGGCTAATGTGGTTCCTATATTCAAATCAGGGGATAAGTCCACTCCTTCAAATTACCGTCCAATAAGCCTGACATCTATAGTGGGCAAGTTATTAGAATCAATTATAGCTGACATTATCAGAAGTCACCTTGAAGAGCATAACTTGATAAATGAATCTCAGCATGGATTCACGAGAGGTCGTTCCTGCCTGACAAACTTACTGACGTTCTTCAATAGAACATTTGAGGCAGTTGACAGTGATAAGGAATATGATATTGTTTATTTGGATTTTAGTAAAGCCTTCGATAGAGTACCTCACAAGAGACTCTTAAGAAAAGTGGCAGCTCATGGTATAGGAGGTAAAGTTCTAGCATGGATTGAGGCATGGCTTACCAATAGAAAGCAGAGAGTTACCATTAATGGAGTGAAATCTGAATGGGGATTAGTCACTAGTGGCGTTCCACAAGGATCAGTTTTAGGCCCTCTCTTGTTCATAATTTACATTAATGACCTTGATGAAGGGATTACGAGTGACATGAGTAAATTTGCTGATGATACAAAGATAGGCCGTATAATTCACTCTGAGGAGGATATCAATGAACTCCAGGACGATTTGGACAAATTAATGTCTTGGTCTGAAAAATGGCAGATGAAGTTCAATGTGGATAAGTGTAAGGTACTTGCCCTTGGTAATGAAAATAACCCTCGAAGCTATAATCTAGGTGAAGTAGAGCTTGATCATACAGAATGTGAAAAAGACTTGGGAGTCATGGTAAGCAGAAATCTAAAGCCAAGACAGCAGTGCCTTAGTGTGCGCAACAAGGCCAACAGATTACTTGGATTTATCTCAAGAAGTATAAGTAACAGAAGTCCAAAAGTTATTTTACAGCTCTATACATCACTAGTGAGGCCTCATTTAGATTATGCTGCTCAGTTTTGGTCCCCTTACTACAGGATGGACATAGACTCATTAGAGAACATACAGAGAAGAATGACTAAAATGATTTACTGTGTAAGGAACCTCCCGTATGAAGATAGACTCAAAGCCTTAAATCTCCACTCTCTGGAGAGGCGTAGAATGAGGGGAGATATCATTGAAGTGTATAAGTGGATGACGGGCATAAACAAGGGAGATATTAATAAAGTACTGAGGGTGTCGAACCAGGTAAGAACCAGGAATAATGGATTTAAGTTGGATAAATTTAGATTTAGAAAGGACATAGGTAAGTACTGGTTTTCTAACAGAGTTGTAGATGTGTGGAACAGTCTTCCCAGTGGGGTGATAGAGGCTAGGACCTTGGGTAGCTTTAAGAAGAGACTGGACAAATATATGAGTGGGAGGGGCTGGGTTTGATTAGTGTCATTAGGTACGGGAGTTATTTCTTGGGAAGCTTTAGGTAGTAGTCGTTTTGATAAAGACCTGCCTCGCATAGGCCAGTAGGCCTTCTGCAGTGTTCCTCCATTCTTATGTTCTTATCCATGTGGATTCTTGGTTATTTTTCCAAGGCGCTGCATATGTAATATTGACAAGTTTTCCCAGAAATTTACTCTATTTTCGTGTGCATATTTCTCAATGCATTTATTTTTTTTGGTTCATACTTGTGTATTTAACTTACATACCCGGTGTCTGTCTGTCTCCATCCCTGAGCCCATTGTTGTTACTTATCTGAAGGACGACTTATTCTGAGACAAAACTCGTTTCCCGGACACACTTTTTTGTGATTTAGCTCAAGGTAATGGATGGCGAGGGGGGGCTTGGAGAAGGTAAGGGGGGACAGGGAAGGGGGGAGGGTGGGGGAATGTGTACTCACCTATTTGTGGTTAAAGGGGTCGATTCGTACCTCCTGGCCCCACCTCTTCGCTGGTCGTTACTGTGTGTATGTGTTGTGCGTGTGTATGTGTTGTGCGTGTGTGTGAGGGGGGTGCTCACCTAATTGTGGTTGCAGGGGTCGATTCTTAGCTCCTGCCCTGCCTCTTCACTGGTCGCTACTAGGTCCTCTCTCTCCCTGCTCCATGAGCTTTATCATACCTCGTCTTAAAACTATGTACGGTTCCTGCCTCCACTGCATCACATGCCAGACTTTTCCACTTCCTGACAACTCTATGACTGAAGAAATACTTCGTAACATCCCTTTGACTCATCTGAGTCTTCAACTTCCAATTGTGACCCCTTGTTTCTGTGTCCCCTCTCTGGAACATCCTGTCTCTGTCCACCTTAAATATTCTTTGCAGTATTTTGTATATCGTTATCATGTCTCCCCTAACCCTCCTGTCCTCCAGTGTCGTCAGGTCGATTTCCCTTACCCTTTCTTCGGAGGACATTCCCCTTAGCTCTGGAACTAGCCTTGTTGCAAACCTTTGCACTTGCTCTAATTTCTTTACGTGCTTGACCAGGTGTGGTTTCCAAACTGGTGCTGCATACTCCAGTATGAGCGTGACGTACACGGTGTACAGTGTCTTGAACGATTCCGTACTAAGGTATCGGAACACTATTAACAGGTTTGCCAGGCGCCCAAATGCTGCAGCAGTTATCTGGTTGATGTGTGCTTCCGGAGATGTACTCGGTGTTATACTCACCCCAAGATCTCTCTCTTTCAGCGAGGTTTGCAGTCTTTGGCCGCCTAGCCTATATTCTGCCTGCGGTCTCCTTGGCCCTTCCCCGATCTTCATGACTTTGCATTTGGCGGGGTTAAATTCGAGGAGCCAGTTGCTGGACCAGGTGTCCAGCCTGTCCAGGTCTCTTCGTAGTCCTGCCTGATCCTCATCTGATTTAATTCTCCTCATTAACTTCACATCATCTGCGAACAGGGACACTTCTGAGTCTATCCTTTCCATCATGTCATTCACATATACCAGAAATAGCACTGGTCCTAGGACCGACCCCTGTGGGACCCCCTCTCGTCACAGGCGCCCACTGTGATACCTCATCACAGGTAGGTGTGTGTGTGTGTGTGTGTGTGTGTGTGTGTGTGTGTGTGTGTGTATGTGTGTGTGTGTGTGTGTGTGTGTGTGTGTGTGTGTGTGTGTGTGTGTGTGTGTGTGTGTGTGTGTGTGTGTGTGCGCGTGCGTGTGCGCGCGCGCGTGAGTTTAAGAAAAGTTAGAGTAAGAAAAATCGTGTTAGACTGAGGGTAAAGAAGACACTAGTGCTAGCAGGGCGAGACGTGCAACAAGCGAGACGTGTAATAAGGAAGTAAACAAGAAAGTGTTACCATCGCCACTGTAAACATAACTACGTTTTGCTAGTTCTACTCTCATCCCCTTCAAGATGAGACGGAGGCCCTTGATGCTGGTCCTTAAGGGGTTCTTGATTTAAGGCACCGAAGATACCATAAATTTCCTTTTACTTAAACCTGATATCTCCCATTACCCAGAAGTTGTATACCCCCCTTTCCCTACGGGCTTAGCGCGAGGCTTTTTCCCTGGTGACCGCTGATCAACCAGGAGAGCGCCTGGGACCAGGTTCTTAGAGAAAAAGGAAATGTGGGGGAGAGAATGAAGCTGGGGTGGTGACTAGACAATGAGAGGAAGAAACGACGAGAGGAGAGGGAGGGGGTAACGGGGTGATTAGGTGGGGAGAGGGGGGGGGGAGGAAGGACTTGCAGCTCAGGTGGAAGCATCAGGAGCAACACGATCAATCAGCTCTGACAATACAGCATAATATTTCCGCGATAGTCAGGCTTCTGATCGCCAATTCTTCTCGTTCGCGTTTTTTCTATTTGTGCGAGAGAGAGAGAGAGAGAGAGAGAGAGAGAGAGAGAGAGAGAGAGAGAGAGAGAGAGAGAGAGAACAATAAAAATGCTTTCAAATGAGCTGATGTAGGTAACAGCTCTTAGCTTGCCAATAAAGTTAGGAATCCTTAACCTGTAAATAGCTTGTCAATAAAGCTAGGGATCCTTAACCTAACCTTGTCAAACCCTGTGTAAAAAAGAGAGAGAGAGAGAGAGAGAGAGAGAGAGAGAGAGAGAGAGAGAGAGAGAGAGATTTCATACTCAACTGCTAGTCCACTCTTTATATTTTGTATTCACTGAGATTTACCTTGTATATATTACAACTTTTCTCTGGCAGTCTGTCTGGCCTTGCCACCTTGGTTTAAATATTTACACTAATGTCCAGTGTTCAATAAGATACCAAGAAAAGAAACACGTACGATAAAAATGTTGCTTCCTACACTACACTTAAAACTTGCCTCTGTTGTGAATTATAACCTTTATTGGTGTATTGTTCTGCGGGTATAAACTCTCTCACACACACTCACTCACACACACACACACACACACACACACACACACACACACACACACACACACACACACACACACACACACACACACACACACACACACACACTTCCACTGAGAATGTAAATTAGTCGTGTATTGGGGGTCAGAGTGACAATGCTCCCTTTGTTATGCATGCCTGAGGGTTACCTCTAAATGGTTCCTGGGTTATGAATGATCTCCTCGACCCGCTCCCAAACTGCTACCAGTTTTCCACTCAGAAGACAGCAGAAGACTTTTGTCTCACAGTGACTTCATGGGACCACGTATATAGACATGTCCTTGGGAAGTGGCAGCCCGTTGGGAACTACAGCCAAGAAACAAGTTATACAAGGTTCGGCAGGACGAGGGTGCTTGGCCCTCCTTCAACTGCAATATTTAATAAGATGACTTTGTCGTCTTAGTAAAGACGGTAAAGCCAGACTACTGGTGCTGGTCGCATGTAGTCTAACATAAACACACAACCAAACTGATCAAGAACTGACCTAAGGAACTTAGCAAGATTCTTCTTGAAGACGGCCAGGGGGTATGTTGTAATCCCTCTTGTGTATGAAAGAAGGGCATTGAAATTCTGTCCCCTTCACACTCATTGAGTTTTCCCTTTGTGTACTCATGACACACCTGCTTTT